>NW_020175190.1:1538394-1656848 GCF_003031525.2 Neophocaena asiaeorientalis asiaeorientalis
TATTTTTTTTTTTTTTTTTTTTTTTTTTTTTTTTTTTTTATCATATTATATTCTAATGGCCTTGAGACAAAGCTAGGGTTTCATGCAAGCACACAGAACGGCTACCTGGTACAGTCTTGCAATACTCAGCAAAGGGTAGGGACATTAGAAGTTGGCTACAGAAATACTAGGCCATCTGCTGAAGTAACAGATGTTTGTAAGAACTGACCAATGATGGCTTTTCCATTCTCTATAGAATAATTCCCATCCCAATGGCAAGCATTCACATTTAGGTTACTTCACCATTGTCCAAGTTGTAGCAGTAGGTTCCTGACTTATGCACTAAGCAAAGCCAAGAGGGTTGGAGAGCATGGGTTAATCTCAGCTGGTCTGAATTGATCCCGGCTAATCTTCTAAAGCTACCAACCACTGGCAATCACTATGGAATGTATTTACTAAAGATAAATGATGGTCTGTAACCATGAGTTCAACTTAGGGCAGGGTATATTGGCCTGTCAGCATCATTTAGTAAAAATAATTGGATTTATGATTTGCACCTGGTTTCAGTGGGGTCTTGGGGTTTCATCGGTTGAGTTGTGTCACGTGACTGGAATGTGCCTATGTGACCAGCTCACTAAGAAAGGACCTCTACGATGAGCTGACTTTGGGCTTCTTGATACCCAGGTGCTTCACATGCAGGCCAGTAGAGGTTTGAGATCTTGAGACAAAGGGTGTCCTGTGCAACCAGCTGTAAGACAAAACTTATGCCTGAGATCTCTGGACCCCCTGCATTGCATATCCACATCCTGCTGTTGTTGTGCTGTATCCCTTGCCTGTAATGACTGTTTCATGAGGGTAAACTGAGTGCCGGGAGTCCTTTTAGCAGTCAGACACGTCAGGTAGCTAATGTGTGATTCATGTAAGAGTTCATCAACGGATTGTCTCCCCACAGAGGAGGCATATAGTTGACTGGCTAAAGCCTGAGCCCTGGGGTCCACTTGCCTGGTCTCAGAGTGAGGCTTCATCCTGTGCTAGCTGTGTCTCCTTGAGTGAGTGCATTGCCTGAATGTTTGCGTCCTGGCAAAATTCATGTGTTGGAATCTAACCTCCAAAGGGATGTTATTAGAAGGTAAGGCTTTGGGGAGGTAATTAAGCCATGAGAGTGAAGCCCTCATGAATAGAATTAGTGCCCTTACAAAAGGGACTCCAGAGAGCTCTCTTGCTCTCTTTCCACCATAGGAGGATACAACAAGAAGACAGCAGTCTTCAACCTGCAAAAGAGCTCTCACCGGAACCCGACCATGTTAGCAACTATCAATAGATCTCGGACTTCCAGCCTCCAGAGCTGTAAGAAATAGACTTCTGTTGCTTAAAGAGCACCCAGTCTATGGTACTTTGTTACATCAGCCTGGACTGACTAAGACACAGTGAGTTACTTAATCTGTATAATGGGGAACTAATAATGCCTACACCAAAGGATTTGATGAGTGCATCCTCATGCAAGGTTTTAGAAAGATGCCTGGCACAGAATAGCACTCTTTTTTTTTTTTTTTTTTCTTTTGATGTTGTTGGTTTTGTTTTATTTTTGTTTAACTGAAAACAATTCTTTATACCCTCTTCTTCAGAGACCTAAGTGTTAATGTTCAGAAGTCAGTAAATCATGAGAATGATGTTGTAAGTTCAGAGAAAGTTCAGTCAGAGCAATAGTTTCTTCAACAGAATAGCACTCAGTACGTGTTTACCCCAGTTATTAGCAAATTCTGTCTGTAGAGTCCCAAGAAGCAAATTTCTACAAGTTTTCTGTCTCTGTTTTTAGCCTCCAAGAGTTCATAAACATTGAGGTCTAGACTCTGAGCACCTCTCTACACAATTTAAAAGAACTTACTATGATAAGAAAAAGCACAGACATGATCATTTTTCAATTTGTCTATATTTCTAGGCAGGAAAGTAGAGCACCAGGCTATGCTGTCAAAGCTATTGGATGGCTGTAAGGTCAAAAGACATAGGAAAAAAGGTTCTGAAAATTACAGTCATACAAATGTAAGGGGTCTTCTTATTCTTGTTCATTTTTACAATCTCTCTTGGGAATTTCACCCCCTGCAAAGCTTTGCCCATCAACTTAGGCAAAATGACTACCACGCCTACCCCTTCGGTCCTGATTTCTATCCCAGGTCCCAGTTCCACAACCCAAACTGTCCACTGGATGGTTCCACCCAAAGATCACGCAGGGACAGCAACTTTGAATATGCTATCTTTGACTCAGAGTTGCCTCCTAGCCTGCCTCCACCCCAGCTTTCCAGTGGCATGGAAATCAATCTGGGGTATTAATGTTGGTGCTATGTGCCCTCAGATTCATTCCTCGCCCTTCCCCTGCTCAGCTCAGCATGCACAAGGGAGGTGACCTCTGCAGGCTGCAATTCTCAGGCTTCCTGTGTCAGCTGGCTTCTTGTAGAGTTCCCCTAATGGGAGGCACTAGCTGGCATTTGGAAGTGGGGAGGAAGGGAGAAGCCAAGTTGCCTTCCCCCTTCTTTCTGCCCTGGGAGATCAGGGGGAGCCCCAGTGCCCACGGGACAGGCTTGCCAATATCTCGACCATCACAGATGACCCTATTCCCAGGCTCCGGTAAAACTGCCTCTACCCTTTGTCCTGCCAGTCTAGGCATGGCTGCAGCTTCTATCTGTTGCTGATCTTTGAGTAGCATCATCAACCTTTAGCAGAGTCAAGATTATTCATCACATTTCATTTATTGTGTTTGTTGTAAGATTTGGTTGTTTCTCTTGTAAAGCTCTATGAGTATATGAATCAGTAATGACCCTGTATTCACAAGTCACACATGCAAACCAGTGTCCTTATTTTCCTATGAGCCTTCAGGGCCTGCCAGTCAGGCAACAAGGTCATCTGACCAGTGCTTTAAAAATGCCCACGTGGGGCTTCCCTGGTGGCACAGTGGTTGAGAGTCCGCCTGCCGATGCAGGGGACACGGGTTCGTGCCCCGGTCCGGGAAGATCCCACATGCCGCAGAGCGGCTGGGCCCGTGAGCCATGGCCGATGAGCCTGCGCGTCCGGAGCCTGTCCTCTGCAACGGGAGAGGCCGCAACAGTGAGAGGCCCACGTACCGCAAAAAAAAAAAAATGCCCGCGTGAAGACACCAGAGGGCTGTCTCCAATACTACATCACACTGTTTCCTGCTGTGATCCCCTTGCTTAACTTTAAGCAGAGGAACTCAGCCCTCAAGGCAGGAGCCTAGTGAAGAAATACGGCAGGAAAATGCTGCTCTATTTAACCGAGGCGAGCAGAGCCTGCTACTGACCAGCAGAACGGATAGTTATTTCCTCTTCACCCAGAAGGGCACAATATCACACCACTGCAGAATCTGGTGGTGGTGATGGTGAGAGTTCCTATGTGGAAGTTCTCTGCAAAATCATTCTCACTGATTGATCTAACTATACACCATCATGCTTGGAATGGGCAGGATGGATGTACATGTCAGATAAAAAGAGGACAATTAACACCTCAAAGCGGAGAAAGAGAACGCAAGAGCAAACTGCATGACATTCAGAACTCGAAGACATCTTGCTATAATAAAGGAAACAGCAAATTGAGCCAATGAGCCATAAAATTAAGCATTAGAAGAACTCTTGGATCACACTGAACTCAGGTACTTCAGTTTGCAAATAAAGAAACTGAGGCCCAAAGGAGGTAAGCGTTCTGTCTAGGGTCACTGGTTAGTGAATGACACAGAAAGGACTAGAATCCAGACAGCTGCCTTTTCTCTAGACCCTTGCTTCTCAAAGATTGTGGACCAGCAGCACCAGAACCTGTACCTGCTAGGAGCCTGCTAGCAATGCAGAACCTCAGGCCCCACCCCAGACCTACACCTTTTTTATTTTTTGCGGTACGTGGGCCTCTCACTGCTGTGGCCTCTCCCGTCGCGGAGCACAGGCTCCGGACGCGCAGGCTCAGCGGCCATGGCTCACGGGCCCAGCCGCTCCGCGGCACGTGGGATCTTCCCGGACCGGGGCACAAACCCTTGTCCCCTGCATCGGCAGGCGGACTCTCAACCACTCGCCACCAGGGAAGCCCCTGGACCCACACCTTTTGAATCTACATTTTAACAAGACCCCAGGTGACTTACATCTACACTACATTAATTTAAGAAGTAAATTAATTTAAGAATTTCCATGAAATTAAAGCACAGTAATTTAAGAAGTAGTGCTCGAAACCACACTCTGATTCCTCTGGGGCTTCCTGTTCACCCACAGCCAGAATTGCGGTAGAGATGTTTACTATTTCTTGAGAAAGGTACTTGCTCTGTAACTTATAGCAGAAGCTGATATTAGAGCTCATGAATACAGGAAAGGAAAGTATAAATCATGTTGAATGAGGACTTTTAGATTGGTTTTGTTGCCTGGCATCCACTTGTATGACTTAAAAACAGCTTCTAGGAATCAGAAGACTGGAACATAGAAGGAACTAGATAAAAATGTGTCAAGCAAATTAATAAAACCTTGCCATATGTGGAGAAAGTATTTCAGAACAGAGACTCTTAGATATTCAATTTAATACACATTTGTTGAGCACCTACTATGTGCTAGGTGCTGTGTTAGGTGTGGGGATACATTTATGACTAACACGTAGACTGAGAAGCTCATTTCAGAGCATGTGCTCCTAGAAAGCAAGGACTTATCTTCCCTCTTCTCCCTTTAAATGTGCCCTGCACACACAGATACACTTTGCCAATGTTCACAAGTATCGTTCTAATTGGAAGCTTTCCACACCTTAGTCATACAGTGGAATTGTTGAGTGATGGGGGTGGATTGGGATATAAGAGCTTGGCTTCTCAACCTTCTGTACTTTTGGATCCATCCCCCAGTGGGATCGGTAAATCCTTCTTATCTAATCTCTCCACATTCCCTCCCTCTGGCCCTTCTCTGCAGAGCACTGTGTCTCAAGCGGTTTGATGAAGAGATGGAGGTTAGCTACTTCACTTGGAGCCATGGCCCCCTGTGTCCTGGGCCAGCTGCTGAGGGACTTCCCTGTCTCCCCTCTGCAGGGCACCTCCACCTTTGAACCGCCTGAGTAACTGTGTTGAAAGTTAGCCTTAAGTTTATCTTGAATTAAAAATTACATTAACACTTCCTGGGCTGGGCAGGCACCCAGCTACACTTCTTCACTGTGGCTGAGATAAGAGAAGGAAAAAATTCATCAAAAGCTGGTCACTTTGTCTTTCTGCAGAAAGGGACTTAAGCCAAAGGCCAATGAGAGGCAAGGGAATAAAGGCTTCAAGGTCCCTGGTTGGTGTTCACAACAGGATCTACCATCCAGAGGGACTCTAGCTGGAAAGAAGGCATAGCCTCTTTGCTAAAATAGCAGTGATGATGATGCTGACATCAGTCAATATTATGAAGCTTCTAATATGCGCCAGGTACAGTGCTACCTACATTACACACATCATCTTATTATTTAACCTTTACAACAACTCCATGAGATACTTTTTTTAAAATCATGATCTTTCTACAGACTGATTCTGCAGGAGACCTGACAGGATTAAAGAAAAGAAATATAACTTAAATTCATTGCACTTTAATTATCTACCAGGCCCCATGCTGGGATTTTTCATGTGTCAGAAGATAGTGGAACAGTATAGTCAGTCAGTCAACAAATATTATCTCACTCATTGGAGGAATACTTATTGAGTTCTACTAGGTGTTAAGTACTCTATAGTCATAGTCTCATTACTGCCAATGACAATCCTGTAGGATAGGTACTGTTATCGCCACCTTGTAGAAAAGGATGCTTACATGTTGTTTTTCTCCCCACCCCCCTCCCCCTTTTTTTTTTTAGTGACTATTTTCTGAATGCTGGCTATGTTCTAGGACTGGGATAGACTGGTACATGAAGCAGCCAGTGCCCTGACCTCATGAAGCTTAGTTTGTAGACAAACAAATAAATAAAAAAAGAAAATGTTAGGTAGTGATAAAAACTCTGATATAAATGAAGCAGGGTTATATGATAGAAAATGCCTGGGGCTGCTTCAGATTCAAGGGTCATTTCTGAGGAGGTGACATTTTAGATGAGCACTGAATGACAAGAAGGAGCGAGTCATGCCAAGATCTTGGAACAAAGCCTTCCAGGTAGAGAGAAGGGGTAACACAGAAATACTAGGACCTGCAGAACACGCCTGGAGAGTCCAAGGAACAGAACCACAGCCAGTGTGGCTGGAGTTGAATGTCAGAGGTGGGAGGCCACAGAGGGAGGCAGGGAGCCTTACACATCAGGGCAAGAAGTTGGGAATCAATCCAAATGGGGATTCCTGGGGGGAGAGGGGCCTAATAGGGCAGAAGTCATTTTTAAAAGCTACTCTGGTTTCTGTGATGAGAAATCGCCTGTAGGAGACAAGGGCAGAAGAAGGTTAAGCGGCCTTAGTACGAAATTCAAATGGGATATGAGAGTGGCGGAGAGGAGGGTGGCAGGGGAGATGGGGAAGAGGGGTTGGAGGGGTCAGAAGCGCTTGCTGAGGCAGCGGAAGGCCCCAACACACTGGCTAAGCAGTTGCAGGGAAAAGCTTGGTCTTTGTAGTTTCCACAGAGCTTGGACAAGAGCCTGGCATTTTGTGGGTGACTGATAACTATTTGTTGGACTGAACTAATGCTTAGTGCTTGCTGTATTGGATCTGTTTGCCTGTTAGAAGGCTCAAGATATATACCAGGAGACCTCAGGCAAACATGAGTGATACCGTATTGGTGCTCCCCAGGCCTCAGTGGGGTCAACTAATAAATTTAATGATCCCAAAAGATTAAAACTGAAGAAGTCGAATATGAACTAGGTCGAATTAAAGCCATTTAACTTCTGTGAGCCTTTTCAATAATATGGGGCTCCAAACATCTTCCCTGGAGAGCTGTTTTGGGGCAGAGAGGTGTTGTATGTAAAAAAATCCCATCCGTTGCCTTACTGGGGGAAGAAATTCAACAAAGGGAAGCTGTCATCAAATGGAACATACCCTGGGGCCTCACTGGACTCCTAAGACAGCACCCACCCTGTATTGTCCGTGACATCAATAAGATGCCCAAGTGAAGGCAGGAATATGGAATGACAGAGTAAGGACCTCCAAAAATCTGTTCCTCCATAAAAGCATCAATAGTGGCAAAAAAAATTGTGAAAAATCAACATTTTCCTAACTCTGGAAATTAGCCAAAGGCTTGTAATACTCTTAGGAGCATTTATTCAAGAAAAAACACTTAAATTTGGTAAGATCAGAGCCCTATGGAATTTTAACTTGCCCTATTCTCATCTCCCTTATCTGAGTTCCGCAGTAGCCTTGAAAAGCAGCAGCTTCCCCCCAACAGCAGCTGTGAAGGCCAGCAGCCTAGCAGTCACTGGAGGAGGCAGATGGGTTGGAGCGCCTCAAAAGCCACATCTCCAGAGAACCGGCATGACTTGCCCTGTCCAGCAGCATTGTGGAAAAGCCCCATTCACAGGGCTTGATTATTTCTTTTGACTGGACTCAGAGCTTCTCGGTGGGAAGGCCCTAGCTCCAGGACATTTGTTGAAAAAAACTCATAGTTGTCTGGGGTAACAATACCAGTTGGGGAAAAGAAGAGCCTGGCCAAAAAGCTCAAAAGCTCAAAGGGAGGATCTAAGGAATGAGATGTTTATAGGCAGGTTTTGAAAACCTCTGACATATTCCTGGGGATGTAGAGGATGCACTCATGTGAGGGGTTGTGTGCATGCCCAGGAAAGACCTGAGAAAGCCCTGGCTAACTTTGAGGCCATGCTCAAGAAGGAAATGACAGCAAAGGCAGAATTATAAACTGCTGGAGTGCTAAGGGTAATCCCCCCAAACACACATGGGGCCCCTCAGCAAAGGATGGGAGACATGGGTTTAAAGAAATCTCTGTCCAATTGTTAGCTGATCACTGAGCTAACTGAGCAGAGACTTCAGTAGCCACACATGATGGGGTAATATAGACTCTTCAGAATTATTCCAGGAAAGTCACTGAACAAACAGGAACAGCAACAACACACAGCAACATGAGAAGGGAGGTGATCTGATTTCTAGAGTTGCCACATTACACTATTTAAATGCCCAGCTTTCAACAAAGGGCAGTTCTTTGAAAAGATTGATAAAATTGACAAACCTTTAGCTAGACTAGCTAGTTTCACCAAGAAAAAAAAGAAAATACAAGTTACTAAAATTAGGTATGAAAGGAGCAAGATCACAACTAATATTACAGAAATTTTAAAAAAATAAGAGAAAGTATAAACAACTATATGCCAACAACAGATAATCTAGATGAAATGGACAAATTCCTAGAAAGACACAAACCACTAAAACTGACTCATAAAGAAATAGAAAACCTGAATAGACCTATAGCAAGTAAAGAAGTCAAATCAGTAATTTTGAAACTTCCCACAAAGAAAAGTTCAGGCCCAAATGTTTTTACTGGTAAATTTTAACCAAACACTTAAGGAAGAATTTTCACAAACTCTTCCTCAAAAATAGAAGAGAATACTTCTCATTCTAAGAGGTCAGTATTATCCTGACATCAGAATTAGACAAAGACATCATACAAAAAGAAAACTACAGACCAATACCTTTTATAAACATAGATGCAAATATTCTCAAAAACATTACTAGCAAACTCAATCCAGCAACATATAAAAAGGAATTATACATCATGACTAACTGGAAATTATTCCAGGAATGTAAGCTTGGTTTAACATTAAAAATTAATCGATGTAGGACACCACACTAATATATAATAAAGGACCAAAAAATTGTGATCATCTCAATAGACACAGAAAAAGCATTTGACAAAATCCAACACCCTTTCATAATAAAGAATACTCAACAAAATAGGAAAAGGACAGAACTTCCTCAGCCTGATAAAAGGTATCTACAAAAAACCCACTGCTAGCATCATGAAAGATTTTCCCTTAAGATCAGGGAAAAGACAATGTCTCTTCTCACGAATTCTATTTAACATCGTACAGGAGGCTCTAGTCACAGCAATTAGACAAGAAAAAGAAATAAAAGGCATCTAGATTGAAAAGAAAGAACTAAAACAGTTTCTACTTGCAGATGACATGATCATATGATAGAAAATACTAAGGAAGCTACACACACACACACACATATACACAGAGAGCTAATAAATGAGTTTAGTAAGGGTATAAGATATAAAATCGACTTACAAAAATCAGTTGTATCTTTACAGAGTAGGAATGAATAATCTGAAAACTAAATTAAGAAAACAATTCCATATACAATAGCAAGAAAAATAATAAAATATTTAGGAATAAATTTAACATAAAAGAGTAAAACTTGTACACTGAAATCTACAAAACATTATTGAAAGAAATTAAGTAGAAAGACACCTCACGTTCATGCACTGGAAGATTCAATATTCTTTAGATGACAATACTCTCCGAATTGATCTATAGAGTCAATGCTATCGGTATCAAAAACCCAGCTGGCCTCTTGGCAGAAATTAACAAGCTGTCCCTAAAATTCATATGGAAATGCAAGGGAACTCAGAATAGGGGAAAAAAATCTTCAAAAAGAAGAACAATTTTGGAGGATGTGATGGTCAGTTTTATGTGTCAACTTGGCAAGGTACAGTTCCCAGTTATTCAAACACTAGTCTAGGTGTTGCTGTGAAGGTACTTGGTAGATGCGATTAACATCTACAGTCAGCTGACTAACTGTAGGGAATCATCCTCCATAAATGAGTAAGCTCGAGCCAATCAGTTGAAAGGCCTTTAGCACAGAAGTAAGGCTTCCTTGATGAAGAGGAAATTATATGTATAGATTGCAGCATGAGTACCTGGCGAGGAGAGTCTAGCCTGCTCCTCCTGACACCCTACCCTACCCTATGGATTTCAGACCTGGCTAGCAAGCCCACACAATCACATAAGCCAACTCCTTGCAATAAATCTCTGGCTCTGTTTTTCCAGTAGAACACTGACTGAAAGAGAGGACTCACATTTCCTGATTTCAAAACTTACTACAAAACTGCAGTAATCCAGACTGTGTGGAACTGGCATAAAGAATATTGACATTGATCAATGGAGTAGAATTGAGAGTCCAGAAGTAAACACATACATTTATGGTCAATTGGTTCTTAACAGGGTGCCAAGACAACTCAATAGGTAAAGAATAGTCTTTTCCACAAAAGACTGGATTTGAGAAGACTGGATTTCCATGTGCAAAAGAATGAATCTGGATTCCTACCTCATACCATAGACAAAATTTAATTCAAAGTGAACCAAAAACCTAAATATAAGAATAAAACTATAAAAGTAAGAAGAAAAGATAGGAATAAATCTTTGTGCTCTTGTATCAGGCAATGGTTTCTCAAAAGCACAAGCAACCAAATAAAAATAATAATAAATTGAACTTCATCAAAATTTAAAACTTTTTTGTTTCAAAGAACACTATTAAGAAAATGAAAAGACACCCACAGAGTGGGAGAAAATACTGGCAAGTCATATATCTGATAAGGGTACAGTATCCACAATATGTGAAGAACTCTTACAACTCAAGAATAAAAAGGCAAAAAACCCAATTTAAAAATGGGCAAAGACTTTGAACAGCCATTTCTCCAAAGAAGTCATACAAATGGCTAATGAGAATATAAAAAGATGACCAACATCATTATGCATTACAAAAACGCAAATCAAAATCACAATGAAAGAAAGTAACAGCTGCACATCCACTAGGATGGTTATAATAATTAAAAATAAATAGAAGGAACATAGGAGAAATTGGAACCTTCATACATTCTTTGTAGGAGTATAAAAGGGTACATAAAATGGTACAGCCCTTTGGAAAAGAGTTTTGTAGTTCTTCAGAAAGTTAAACACAGAAATACCATATGCCCCTGGAATTCCATTCCTAGATATACATTCAAGAGAACAGAAAACACACACCCCACAAAAACTTGTACATGAACATTGTAGCATTATTCAGAATAGGCAAAAAGTGGCAGTAACCCCAAAGTCCACCAAGAGATGAATGGATAAACAAAACATGGAATACAATGGAACATTATTCAGCCATAAAAAAGGATGGAGTACCGACACATGCTAATAATATGGATGAACCCTGAAACCAGTATGCTAGATAAAAGAAGCCAGACACAAAAGGACAAATATTGTATGATTCTACTTATATGAACTATCTAGACCAGGTAAATTCATAGAGACAGAAAGCAGACAAGAGGTTATCAGGGACTGGGAGGAGATTCTTTATGAGACGGTGAAAATATCCTAAAATAAGATAGTAGTGAAGGTTACACCACACTGTGAATATATTAGAAACACTGAATTTTATAGTTTAAAATTGTGAATTTTATGGCATGTGAACTATACCTCAGTAAAATGGTTATTAAAAAAAACAGAAAAAGAAGAAGAAGGCCCCTGTCCCGGGCCCACATACAAAAAGTACATAGAAAATAAATTGAATAAGCGTAGAGTACACATGGGACTCTCTGGGATCTGGCACTAAGTGCTGGCACAGTGATCCAAGCCTTAAACATCCACTCCTGTGACCGACTAACACTGCTCTGGTCCTAGGGATCCCTTCTCTAACATCTCTTACCCTATGTCCTTGAAACAGAAGACAACCATGATTGTATACTGTGAAGATTTGTGAGTTGTGCCACTGCCAGTGGAAGTGATGGACACTGCTTGGAGAGCAGGAAGGGTTGCAGTGGCAAAAGCACTTCAGGTCACCTTATCTTTGATAAAGGAGGCAAGAATATACAGTGGAGAAAAGACAGCCTCTTAAGCTTAAACAGAAAAAAAAAAAAAAAGAAAAAGCACTTCAGTAAGAGAAAAGATAAATTAATCAACTTGTCAAATTCTTCTTCCCAGTCTGAACGCAATAGATTCTTGTACAACAAACTATCATTCCCAGTATAACCGAGCATCCATTTGCCTGTTTTGCTTTGTATTCCAATCAGTGCTTCTGAAAGTTCTCACAAATGAGAGTATATTTGCAACAGTTTCACATGGCTAAGAAAAAGTTTGTAATATTACATGTTATGAGTCCAATTGTGTGCCCTTAAATTCACATGTTGAAGTCATAATCCCCAACAGCTCAGAATGTGATCTTATTTGGAAACAGGGTAACTTGATTATAGAGGTAATCTGTTACCCCTGTAATCATGCTTAAAAGGGGTCATTGGGATGGGTCCAAATACAATATGACTGGTGTCCTTATGGAAAGAGGAAATTTGGAGACACACACAGGGAGAATGCCATGCGAGTATCAAAGCAGAAAATGGGGTGATGCACCTACAAGCCAAAGAATGTCAAAAGAATACACACTATGTGAAAATCTTGTTTAGAACAACATTAGGTATTCATTCTGCTGAAATGAAGGCAATACAAAAAGTTTTAATGGAACTAATACATAACAATCTATGAATTACATATAATATCTCTGGCCCCCTTTACAGAATATCCAGGCATGAAGAAGAATGAGTTAAGTAGTCATTTTTTTTTTTTTTTTTTTGCGGTACACGGGCCTCTCACTGTTGTGGCCTCTCCCGTTGTGGAGCACAGGCTCTGGATGCGCAGGCTCAGCGGCCATAGCTCACAGGCCCAGCCGCTCCGCGGCATGTGGGATCTTCCCGGACCGGGGCATGAACCCGTGTCCCCTGCATAGGCAGGCGGACTCTCAACCACTGCGCCACCAGGGAAGCCCAAGTAGTCATTTTTGATAGCACCTGGCTTCCAGTCATATACAAACCATAATTTTGCATGTATTTTTAACTTTTGTCATTATGAAGGTATATGTGTCAATGTGGGAGGACAGAACATATTTCACTGAGCAGTTTGCTAGCTTGATTTACAACATTTAAATATGTACGTGTGTGGTATGTGGGCCTCCACTTGTGCTCATGCCCCAGGTCCGATAATTGTTAGAGGTGGGCAGGACCCAGGAATGACAGAAGAAAGCTAGCCTGCAGCTATGAACAGAAGCCAAACCAACAGCTCTAACTTGCTCCTACTACAAACTAAAATGCCATCCTGGAAGCTTCATGTGAGGACCTGATGCAGTCCCTAGAGGCAGTGGTGAGTGCCTCACATACTTTGCCTTCCTGGGCCATAGTCCCCAGGGCCCTACAAGCCCATCCCAGTCCAGGGGTATATAGCCCTGTGGCCTCAGTGGGCACTCAGCTCTCACCAGGTTTCATACACCTAATATATTTCACTGTTCCAAATGTCAGGGTGCGTCATGAACTTGCATTTGGTTTCCTTGCAGTAACTCTTGTGGTGCTACCTTCAAGTAAACAGAGCAATCTTATAACTGCACTTCACTCCTGCATTGGGAAAGGACTGTGCAGTTTGACGAAAGGCTTTCAGAGCACTCCTAAATGCTGTGATATTCCCCACGGCTATTATGTTGTTACGTCCTGCCTGTCCCCTTGTAGGGAGGTTTGGCTGCTGGTTGAGGGCTATGAGGATAGAGAAGGGAACTAGCATTCCATTTGGGAGTAAGTCTTAGGAAGAAAGGAACTCTTAGAGATAGGGTAAGTGGTGGCAGCTGAGAAAGGAGAAAAAAGCAGGATACATCGCCAGTTTCTAAGGGAATGAGAGAAAAGGGTATCAAAATGCCAAACTGAGGATAAAGATTGAGCTGCAGAAGGCCCTGTAGGATTTCCAACTTTGATTGTATTTTTTTGCAGCTACCTCCAAGAAAACATGGCAACTGTACATTTCATGCTATTGCCGATTAACATGATGGATAAATGGACAGCTAACATAAAACAGACTGCCTGACATCAAAGGATACTTTTAGCTACGGTTGAGCATCCTTAAGGAACTTCAATACCCTTTCCACAGATAGCAGCTCAGAAAAGCAGAATACTATCTTTGTATGAAATTAAAAACCATGAAAGATAGACTGGGTTCATCAGAAAGGTAGCAGCAAAGAAAGAATGAAAACTTCAAGTAAGGACATAAAAGGGTTTAAAAATAATTCTGATACTAAAAAAAGGAACTCTGATACAAATACAACAGCTAGAAGGTCAACAGCCCAGTGCTTAATAGCAAAGGCAGACTAGTGAACCACATTACTCAACCTAGGATACAGATTATCAACAACATTTGAAACTCAGATTAACAGGAACAAATAAGGTACCGGAGTGGGAAGCATTTTTACAGCCAGTAACAAAAGTTTTCATCTTTGCTTAAATAAGACTTCAAAAGGATTCCACATATCAACTAATAAGTGAGTTCATCAAAAAAAAAAAAAAAAAAAAAAGATTAACTTTAAGAAATGCAAGGCAGGGCTTCCCTGGTGGAGCAGTGGTTAGGAGTCTGCCTGCCAATGCAGGGGACATGGGTGAGTGCCCTGGTCCTGGAAGATCCCACATGCCGTGGAGCAACTGGGCCCTTGTGCCACGACTACTGAGCTTGCGCTCTAGAGCCCACGAGCCACAACTACTGAGCCCACGTGCCACAACTACTGAAGCCCGCGAAACTAGAGCCTGTGCTCCACAACAAGAGAAGCCACCGTAATGAGAGGGCTGTGCACCGCAACGAAGAGTAGCCCCTAAACTACTTTTTAGCCCGCAACTAAAAAGAAAGCCCGCGCACAGCAACGAAGACCCAATGCAGCCAAAAATAAATAAATAAATTTATTTTTAAAAAAAGAGAAAGAAATGCAAGGCACAGTGACCACACTTCTGATCTGTTTCAAGATGAATCAGCATTTTCTACCTGAGCAAGTAGAATGCAGTTAGCACTTGGGTGATTTTAAAGACTCTTAACAGTTGCCTTTAATTGGCTGATGAAATAGCAGAACAGTGTGGCTGAAAGCCAATGTTTATTTTTACACGTTACCTGTTTTATTAATGGGACTGTGGGCCACTGGGCCTCCAGGAACACACAAATATATTTAAATATCCCACACTGTAATTAAGAGGCGCAGAGAGGATTAGAGCAAATTAAGCGGCTGTTGTACTTGCCATTGGTTTAGTCAAGGCCAGGCATTTTGATGCTCTCATGGCAGAACCTGGCAAGTTTTACTTCAGAAATCTACAAAATATGGAATATATTTTCTTGCAGAGCAAGGGTTTTAATAAATGGGTCTCTCCCCCAAAATAAAAAGTATACATAAATAAAAACATCCCAAGTGAATGCTCCTACAGTGAAAGAAGAGATTCCCTTAGCCAGAAAAGGAAAAATGTATCAACAATAGTGTCAGTTAAAGAAACTGGATCTTGAGATCTATGAATAAGGGACTCAAAATGAATCAAACTTCCATGTAACTCTCATCCAGACACAGGGCTTTCTTCTCCTAGGTGAGTCAGAACTTCTGCCTGAGTTTTTTAAAGGGAATAAAAATAAAGTGATCACCCAACAGATGACCTGTTCAATAACTAAAGCATCAGAAATATCTGCAGAAACGGAGAACAGATCCTTTTAAGCAAAGACTAGAGTATAGGTTCCTAAGCCAGCAGTGTTTCATTTTTTTGGTTTGATTTTACCAAATCCATTGTAACTAAATGTTAGCTTAATTTTAAAATAGTACATGTAAGTAGACTTTTTGCTTTGATTGCTCAGAATCAACATTACCATGCTTGAGATTACTGCCAGTGCTGGTCTCCTATGAATCTTCATATCAAAGAAAAAGCAAAATGGAATGAGGGCAGGGCAAAATGGAATGAAATCTGGAAACACAGTGTTTTGACCCAAGCAGAGGACAACATTGCCTTTGCCCTAGCAACTCTGGAGAAGCGCTTAAAAAAGACAAGAAAGAAGATCTGAGTACTTACGAGGACCCTGGACTTGCAGTGGGAGGGGGGCCTGAAGAAATGAAAGAAAAACAAAAGAAACAGTCAGTCTGGGTTATAGGAGGGTGAACATCAGGACAGTCAAGCCATTACGGACTAAAGTTCTCAGCCACCCCGAGGTGATATTTATTTTTCTGGAATTTATTATTTTGCTCCAGCTCCCCCAACCACCTCTATGAAAAAACATACCAGTGAGACTGTGTCTATATCCCACAGTTCAGAGCCTGAAAAATGCTAAGACAAGGGCTAAAAAATGAGTCAGAGTAGGCATCCTCACGAGATGCAGCGAGTTTCAGTGGGAGGCTGAATGAGCACCAGGACGTTCATTGCAACAGCAGGCAGGGGTCTGTGATGGCAGCTGGACAGAAAAGGGGCCTGAGTGCTGGAAATCTTCCCAGCTTCTCTGGACAAGGAACATTCTTGTTGAGAAGAATTCACTGATGCGGTGACTTAGAATTGGGGCTGAGGTCAGACCTATCTGGACCCTGCTCCTGCTCTGCAGTTTACTGGCTGGGTGACCGTGAACATCGTACTTAAATGCTGGGCCTTGGTTTACTTATTTCTAAAATGGGTACAGGAGGACCAGCTTCTGTGTTGCTGGGCACACCCAGGACCTCCTCACCCCCGCGGAGGCTGAGGGCCGAAGGCCATCCCCAGTAGGAAGCTGCTTACCGAACTTGACAAACAAGACTCCAGTGGTAGAAACCACCTTCTTGCCGTTCGTCGCCACGCACTGGAAGTAGCCCGTGTCTGTGGTGTCGAGGTTTCTAATCCGTAGCCGAGAGCCATAGTTGGTTGCCCGAAAGGAGATCCTCCGGGGCTCCTGGACCACAGGTGCATCGTTTTTGAACCAGCGGATAGTGGGAGGCGGATTCCCAGAGACTTTGCAGTGCAGTTCTGCCGTCTGCCCCAGGGACGTGGTGATGTTATTCATCGGTTCATCGAGCGCCAGGTAAGACTCTGTGCACAGGGAGAAGCAGGCAGGTGAGAGGGGCAGACTGCTGGAGAGTACCTCCAAGCAACCCAAACTCAACTCTGTGTGCCCCAGACCACAGAGAGACTGAACAGGAGCGGCATGGTGGAGACAGACAAGGGATGGTTGAAATCATCCCTTTACCGAGACCCTGTGACTACTAAACAATTACCCATAGAGTCTGCTGCTTGGAAGGAAATTTGTTACTAACCATGGTATAAAACCCAAAGTTTTCAAATGACAATGTGGTACCCATGGATACATTTCTTGGCCAAGACAAGATGAGCTTTTGTGTTTCGGAGTATAAAAAAAAAAATACATGCTTCTTGTTACAAACTCAAACAATACAGTGAAAAAGAAAAAGAAGTAAAATTTACATCATCCCGAAATGACATCCCTCTTAACATTCTGGCAAAGATCCTACCAGTTTGTCCACTTTTGATAAGAGAGAAAGTATGAAAAACTGGAAAGGTAGGAGCAATATATTTATATCCACATGGCCCAAGACTGGGAAGGATGCTGAAAATCTTCCTGTCAGTGATGATATAATAAGGGTTATGAAGGCCAGGCTGCTGGCAGACAAAGTGGTGAGAGGCAATGAAATATGTTACTCATGTCAACCGCAACACATTACAATATATTATTCTATGCATTCAATTTTTAATTGAGATATAATTTATATTGTATGAAACGTATCAGTCTTAATTGCACAGCCCCACGAGCCTTGACAAATGCATGTACCCATGTAACCGATGCCCCTATCAAGATATAGAACAACAGAACATCATCAGTATCCCGAAAGTACCCCCAAGATCCTTAGTAGTGAATCCCTGCTCCACCCCGTCTACCTGGCAAAACTGTGAGAGGATTAAAATTAAATCAGATGAAAAGCAAAAAAAAAAAAAAATTAAAATTAAATCAGGCAAGGCATGGGAAGCATTTAAACTAGTATATGGCGAAAAGTAAGCACTCATATATATTAATCAGTGATCTATTATTTTTATAATAATAACAACTTCTGTGCAATGCCTTTTACTCTGTCTCCTGTTATCCTCTAATAACCCCGTGAGGTAGGAAAGGCACAGGAAGTATCATGATGCCCAGCTGCAGGGGAGATGTCTCAGAGATTAGCTGACTTGCCCTGTGGTCACACAGTAAGATGTACATTGTGCCCAAAGCTTCTAGCACTAACGACTTTGTGTCCTCAGGCTCAGACTAGCACCTAAACAAAGTTCAACTGAGCCAAGCTGGTTAGTACAGTAGTAAGAACAGATAGACTCTAAGTCCTGCCATATGCCAGGGGCTTTACTTTAGTATTTACCTGCCCTATAACCCCACAAGGGAGGAGGAATTGTCATCGCTGCTCAACAATGAGACCTAGGATCAGAGAGGTTAAGTGACTTGCCCAAGGCCACACAGCTGAGCCAAGGGCTGGTTCAGCTCTCTCTGGCTCAAAAACCTAGCTCTTTCCACCCCATCCGATTGCTTTGGTAGCCTGAGCCACACTGAGGAGGGGAGACAGAATTCAAACTTCTTCCTTAAAGAAGAGCTGGGGTTTACACATATCCACACACCCACAGGGCTGTGATCTTCCCCTGACTCCAGCCAGGATTGTCTGGTTAATGGGTCTAACCTTTAGCTATGTGTTCTGGCTGGTGTTATGGTTTCCCTCCAGAAGCCAGGTACCTCACTGACCTGATATCCTCTGATAGGCCCTTCTCCTTGAGGCTACCTCCTGTTTCCTGTCCTTTCTGTAGCATGGGTCCAGCTTTGAGATGGAGGTGAAACAGGAGGGAAGGGGGCAGGGCACAACCTTTAAAAGAATGACATAGCCATAGGACATGACAAAAAACTGGTTAGAAACAACTAGGTCCAAGATGACAGAAGATTCGACTTCCAGTGGACCTAGAGCCTCATTATACGCTCGTTGTAATATATTACCATCTAAATGACACACCCACCAGTGCCATGACAGTTCTGAGGCTAACCGTAAAAGGCCAAAAAATGGGCAGTGGCCCAATTCCTGGAAATCCCTGCCCCTTCCCCGAAAATAGTTGGAATAATCCTCCCACTCATTAGCATATAAAATTACCCAGCCCATAAAAACTAACCACCCCATGTATCGGGTCCTCTCACCTTCTGAGATGGCCCACACTCTGTCTGTGAAGTCGGTTTCTCTCTAAATAAATCTACTTCTCACCTATCATTTTGTCTCTCACTGAAGTCTTTCTGCGACAAGACATCAAGAACCTGAGCTTCATTAAGTCCTGGGACCAGGTGTGTAATCTCAATTAAAAGACTGGGTTTCAAGTCCCAACCTGGGTTTGGCAGGGTTCGAGTCCTGGTGTGTGGGTTCGAGTCCCAATATGCGTTTAGGCTGGGTTCGAGTCCCAATCTGAGTTGCACGGTTTCAGAGAGGTCTCCACAGTGGTAAGAGGTGCCATCACTCAGGTACTACCACAGCCTGGCTCCCTCTCCCAGATTTCTACCTCCTTTAAATATCAAAGCCAGCCAACATCAACCACACTCCCCAGAGGCCAGGATGGCAGTGTCTAGGTGTGCGTCTCAGGGGTTGACATGACTGTTGAGTTTTAGTCAAGAAAACAAAAGTCAATTCTACTTTATTTCTTTGGTTCTTCCCCCATAGGAAGTTGCTACTGAAATCCCAGCAAGCTTTTTGGCCAAGCCCTCATAGCGTAAAATATAAAAGGATGAGCTGGAACTTTAAACTGTTTCTTTTGCCTCCAAACCCCAGTTACTTTGCATGATACTACAATCACAGACACACAGTTCTTCAAATTTTTTCTTCTAGGAACATAAATTAGCCCAGAGACAGAGAGTTCTATAACTGGGCGGAGTATTTCAAGTATTCTCTGAAGGTGTACTCAAATTTATTGAAAACAAATTAGTATGGGTTGATCCATCAGACGAAATCAACCCTCACAAACTCTGAAGCTAGAATGTCTGAATTTGCATCCTGGTTCTGCTACTTATCAGCTGTGTGACCTTGGGCAAGTTATTTAACCTCTCTGTGTCTCAAATTTTGTTACCTGTGAAATTAGTACAATAATTATATCTCCCTCATAGGGCTACTGTGAGGATTATATTAATTAATACATGGAAAGTACTTTGAATAGGGTCTGGCACGGAGCAAACAGCATGTGAAAGTTTCTGCTATAATATTAGCTATTTTTTTCTTTTCTTTTTCTCACAAATAACTTATGCCTAAAAATGGGGAATGATTATCCATCGAACTGATTGGTTTCCTGGCCATGTCCAGTCCTGACTTTACAGGACAGATCTGAGGGATGAGGCCACCTGCCCAAGATCACATAACTAACACACTGCAGGAGAGAGTGGTTAATTTGTCCGTGAAGTTCTATATCATATCTACCTAAAACAAAAACAAGGGGGCTTCCCTGGTGGCGCAGTGGTTGAGAGTCCGCCTGCCGATGCAGGGGACACGGGTTCGTGCCCCGGTCCGGGAAGATCCCACATGCTGCAGAGCGGCTAGGCCCGTGAGCCACGGCTGCTGAGCCTGCGCATCCAGAGCCTATGCTCTGCAACGGGAGAGGCCACAACAGTGACAGGCCCACGTACCAGAAAACAAAAACAAAAACAAAAAACAACAAGGGTTACAGGGCATCTTGAAATCAGTGTAATAGCTGGCTCAGGCAGTATGTTTCCAGGGAGAACAAAGGAAATGTAAACAAATCTTTGTGTCTACTGAACAAAGGAGCCTTGCCATAAACACAGGGAATTTGGTTCTAACTTTTTAGTGATAAAGAATAATATTCAATTTATTCGCCATCTGTAGCTGCTCACTTAATAAGTAAAACAAGCAAATGATCTGGTCCTCAGTTTGGCAAAGACTGGAAGCATCAGAAACACATTTGGCCTAAACAACACGAAAGCATTTTGTGACTGGAATAAAATAAAATAAAAACGCATGTCTGAATCATTGCTATCAGCCTTGTTGTTAACAAGCCTCTGGCCGTGATCCATTCTCTTCACAGAACTATCTGGATCCTCCTGGAGCAGCCTCATGGGCCACATTAGGGGACCCACTCTCTGTTCTACACCCAGCACTGGCATGGCCATTGCAGGTTATGGACTAGTCATTTCTTTCAGAGAACACTTGGGCATCCCAGCGAAGCTGCCCAGGGCAGAGGAAATCTGTAAACTGGACCTGATACCAGTTTGCCACCACCTAGCTGCAACTGGGCTTTGGAGTCATGATCTATTACATGGGCCTGTGCGGTCTGCACCTCCTGAAATAGTGTAAGTTTCCATATGGGCCTCAGCTACAGAAGCACTGGATGGCAGTGTGGACTAAGAATGCCGCCTGCCATATCAGTAAACAAGATGTGGTGGCCATTGAGCCGTCAGCCACTACAGCTGAATTCCTCTACCACCACCCCCCAACCCCAATGGTACATCCTGAAAGGATTCAGGATGGAGAAAAAAAAGAGATTACTGGCCCTAGATAGTTAAGCTGCATAGCAAAGGAATAATTTCATTAAGTCCAGGCTCTTGCATCTCCCCCTACAGAAGAGCACTAAATTCATTCATTAAATTGAGATATCCGGTTTTTCTTTAATTAGCAGTAATCTTTTGATGTTCCGACTACCTGGTTTTGTCGTTGTTGTTCATTTGGTTTTGGGGGATTTATTTTTGGTAAAGTTCCTATATGTCCTTGCTCCTCCCATACCTCTTTGAAACTGTCCCTGAGAGCTACCTAAGAGGCTGTATCCCGGGCTTAAGTCTTCAGTAAGTCTGCCAAATAAAACAATTGTCAGCTTTTAGGTTGTGCAGCTTTTTCAGTCGACAGCAGACAGCAGGTACTGAGTCTGAATGCCAGAAAAAGCATTTTGGCCTGTACGTTTAAGCCTGGCTATTCATACTGTTAAAAAAAGGCCCAGGGCTTCCCTGGTGGTGCAGTGGTTGAGAGTCCGCCTGCCGACGCAGGGGACGCAGGTTCATGCCCCAGTCCGGGAAGATCCCACATGCCGCGGAGCGGCTGGGCCCGTGAGCCATGGCCGCTGGGCCTGCGCATCCGCAGCCTGTTCTCTGCAACGGGAGAGGCCACAACAGTGAGAGGCCCGTGTACCGCAAAAAAAAAAAAAAAAAAAAGGCCCAAAGTGGAGTCACTTGTGCTTAGTCCACATCACCAAACCGAGACTTAATACCTAACTTAATTACACTTTCAACCTCTCCCAGGAATGGACTCTTAAACCAATCAATCTGGAATTACCTAGTCAGCACTAATGAGGTTATCTGCCTGATAGACCCCTGCTGTGCCCTAAAAGTGACCTTGTCACAAACAATCTACTCTTTGCTAGGAACAACCCTGTTCTGCCCCTTTCTGCCTATATAAGTCTTTCATTTTGTACAGCTCTTCAGAACTCCTTTCTATCTGCTAGATGGGATGCTGCCTGATTCATGAATTGTTGAATAAAACCAAAAAGATTTAAAAAATTTGTTCACTTGCATTTTGTTTTTTAACAATATTTTTTTTCAGTGGCTTTATTCAATACCTCTGACAATGTGTGCTTGAGCTGTGGAAGCTTTCTCATCCTTCTTTCCCTGCTTTTGTGGACCACAAATGTTGAGATGGCAGACTGGTAAGTGGGAGGTGGGATATAATCTGGCTGGAGAGAGAAAAAAATTCCAATTCTGCTGACTCCACCTCCAGCTCTGTGTCTCTGAATGAACTATGTCTCCCAGTGGGGGTACTAGTAATAATGATGATGGTGACAATGACAATGATGATGATACAATATAATGATGATAATAGTTAACATCTATAGGGTACTTATTACCATGGCAGGTGTTGTTACAAACCATTATTATTGTCCTCATTTTATACATGAGATATCTAAGGCACAGGGATGGTAAAAAAGCCATCCAAGATCACATAGTAAGTAGAAGTGAGACAAAACAATTATTGATTCACATTTAGATTGATTTAGATTTCAGTCTAAATCCCAGCAAATTATTTTGTGAATATTGACAAACTGATTCTAAAGTTTATATGAGAGGCAAAAGACCCAGAATAGCCAACATAATACTGCAGGAGAAGAACAAAGCTGGAGGACTGACACTACCCAACTTCAAGACTTGCTATAAAGCTACAGTAATCAAGACAGTGTGATACTGGTGAAAGAATAGACAAATAGACCGATGAAAGAGAATAGACAGCCCAGAAATAGAGTCCAGTGGACTACCTATATATAATCAACTGATCTTTGACAAAGAAGCAAAGTTACCACAAAGGAGCAAAGACAGTCTTTTCAACAAATAGTGCTGAAACAACTGTACATCCACATGCAAAAATGAATCTAGACACAGCCCTTACACCCTTCACAAAAATTAACTCAAAATGGATCACAGACCTAAACATAAGATGCAAAATTACAAAATTCCTGGAAGATAACATAGGAGAAAACCCAGATGATCTTGAGTATGGAATTGACTTTTTAGCTATGACAACAAAGATATGATCTATGAAATAAATAAATGATAAACTGGACTTTATTAAAATTTAAAATGTCTGTTCTGCAAAAGACAATATCAACAGAATGAGAAGACAAGCCACAGACTGGGAGAAAACATTTGCAAAAGACACATCTGATAAAGTACCAAAATATACAAAGAACTCTTAAAACTCAACCATAAGAAAGCAACCCCAATAAAAAATGGGCCAATACTTTAACAGATACCTCACCAAAGAAGAAAAATGGCAAAGAGACATATGAAAAGATGTTCCACATCATATGTCATCAGGGAAACGCAAATTAAAACAATGAGTTACACTAAACACCCATTAGAATGATCAAAATCCAGAACATTGACATTAGCAAATGCTGGTGAAGACATGGAGCAACAGGAACTCTCTCTCATTGCTGGTGGGAACGCAAAATGTTACAGCTACTTTGGAAGATAGTTTGGCAGTTTCTTACAAAAATAAAAATACTTTTACCATATGATCCAGCAATCTCACTCCTTGGTATTTACCCAAAGTAGTTGAAAACATGTCCACACAAAACCCTGCGCATGGATGTTTGTAGCTTTATTCACAATTGCCAAAAGCTGGAAGCAAACAAGCTGTCCCTCAGTAGGTAAATGGATAAACTGTAGTACATCTAGACTATGGAATATTATTCAGTGCTAAAAGGAAATGAGCTATCAAGCCATGAAAACACATAAAGGAAGCATAAATACATATTACTAAGTAAAAGAAGCCAATCTTAAAAGGCTACATATGGCATGATTCCAATTATAGGACATTCTGGAAAAGGTAAAACTTTAGACAGTAGAAATATCAATGGTTACCAGAGACTGGGGGGTGGGGGGGGAATGAATGGGCAGATCACAGAGGATTTTTAGGGCAGTGAAAATACTCTCTCTGATTCTATAATGGTGGATACATGTCATTATACATTTGTCTAAATCCATGGAACGTACAACACAAGAGTGAGCTATAATGTAAACTATGAACTTTGGGTGATTATGATGTGTCAATGTAATTTCACCAGTTTTAACAGATGTACGACTCTGGTGGGGAATGTTGATAACGGGAGAGATTATGCATGTAAAGGGGCAGGGCGTATACAAAAAAATCTCTGTATCTTCCCTTCAATTTTGCTGTGAACCTAAAACTTCTCTGAAAGAAAATCGTTAGGGCTTCCCTGGTGGCGCAGTGGTTAAGAATCCATCTGTCACCGCAGGGGACACGGTTTCGAGCCCTGGTCCGGGAAGATCCCACCTGCCGCGGAGCAACTAAGCCCGTGCGCCACAACTACTGAGCCTGCACTCTAGATCCCGCGTGCCACAACTACGGAGACCACATGCCACAACTACTGAAGCCCACACGCCTAGAGCCCGTGCTCCGCAACAAGAGAAGCCACTGCAATGAGAAGCCCGTGCACCGCAACGAAGAGTAGCCCCCACTCAATGCAGCTAAAAGAAAGCCCGCGTGCAGTAATGAAAACCTAATGCAGCCAAAAATAAATTTTAATTAATTAATTTAAAAAACAGTAGTTCTTTAAAAAAAAAAATCTTTAAAAAATTATTTTGGCTCCAGAGTCCTTGTTCCAGGACAGAAGTTCTCAAACCCCTTGGTTTCAGAACCCCCTATACACTCTTTAAAATATTGAGGACCCCCAAGAGAAAATTTTAAAATATTTGTTTACTAATTTATTTGAAAATAATCTCATTACTTAACAAATATTGTCATGAAAAATAACTATATTCCCCCCTGCACCCCCTGATACACATGCAAATAGTGAGAAGAGTGGCACTGTTTTCTATTGTCATTGATCTATCATTTGGCTTAAGACCAGACAGCTGGACTCTCCTCTTTCTGCATTCAATCTTTTGAGATATGTTGTTTTGGTTGAAGTATACGAAGAAAATCTGGCTTCATACAGTTGGAAAAGAGAGGGGTATTTTTATAGCCTTCTCAGATAATTTAGGATAGTATTCTTTGATACTAAACCAAAATTTGACAAATGGTAGTTTCTTTTGTTTTTTTTGACATTTTTAAATTGAAGTATAGTTGATTTACAATGTTTCAGGTGTACAGCAAAGTGATTCAGTTATATATATATATATATTCTTTTTCAGTTTTTTCCATTATAGGTTATTACAAAATATTGAAGATAGTATGCTGTGTTATACAGTAAGTCCTTGTTGTTTATTTTATATATAGTAGTGTGTATATGTTAATCCCAAACTCCTAATTTATCCCTCCCCCCCTTCCCTTTTGGTAACCATAAGTTTGTTTTCTATGTTTGTGAGTCTATTTCTGTTTTGTAAATAAGTTCATTTGTATCATTTTTTTAGATTTCACATATAAGTGACATCATATGATATTTACCTTTCTCTGTTTGGCTTATTTCACTTAGTATGATAATCTCTAGGTTCATCCATGTTGCTGCAGATGGCATTATTTCTTTCTTTTTTAATGGCTGAGTAATATTCCATTGTACATATATTCCACATCTTTATCCATCATCTGTCAGTGTATATTTAGGTAGCTTCCATGTCTTGGCTATTGTAAACAGTGCTGCTATGAACATTGAGGTGCATGTATCTTTTCTGGATATAGGCCCAGGAGTGGGATCGCTGGATCATATGGTAACTCTATTTTTTGTTTTTTAAGGAACTTCCACACTGTTTTCCATAGCGGCTGCACCAACCAATACATTGCCATCAACAGTGCAGGAGGGTTCCCTTTTCTCCACACCCTCTCCAGCAGACAAATGGTAGTTTCTTACAGAATAGTTGTGATGTGAAATCTGAAACCATACCAGTGAATTTTTCATAATCTGTTATATTAAAATGGATTGATTTATCTTGCACGTTGAACAGATCTTTTATCCATGTATGATTTTTTAACACCATGCCCTGTTCATTTAGAAAACATTGGTTCAGAGTTACATAGATCTTCCAGATATGAACACATTTAATCATGTAATATAGAAAAATCACATTCATTAGTATCACCATCTATCTCATTAGTAAAGATGGGGAAACTGTCAAGCTCTTGGTGGTGGCTAAAAGTTTTCCAAATTTCAAATTTTTGCTGGAAAGCTCAAATTTTATTATTGGCAACTAATACTATCTCCTGTTTCCTTCAAGTGTCAGGCTCGTTTTGTTTATTTTCAAGAATAATTAACCATAGCTTGATTGTCAATCATTCTTTCAAGTAATAAAATGCTTTTCTTTGTGACAACCATAGTGTTTCACCAGTCAGCACGACTGCTTATATATACTTCCCATTTTGCCATACAAAATATTTAAAAAGACATGTACCTCATGGGTCAAGATTTTTTTTTTTTTTTTTTTTTTGCGGTACGCGGGCCTCTCACTGTTGTGGCCTCTCCCATTGCGGAGCGCAGGCTCCGGACGCGCAGGCTCAGCGGCCATGGCTCACGGGCGCAGCCGCTCCGCGGCATGTGGGATCTTCCCGGACCGGGGCACGAACCTGTGTCCCCTGCATCGGCAGGCAGACTCTCAACCACTGCGCCACCAGGGAAGCCCATGGGTCAAGATTTAGTTAATAATTTTTGCTGCTTCATCAAAGATATTCTTAAGTGCAATTGGCTTTCCTTTTTTTAAAATTGAAGTAGAGTTGATGTACAACATTATATAAGTTACAGGTGTACAATATAGTGATTCACAATTTTGGCTTTTTTTTTCTAAACTAAAGGGTGTGGTGGTGGAGAATACAGTAATTTCTAGTACAGTTTAGTACAGTTTGTTACCACTGTTTTGACTCATGCTTAGGCTCCAGAATTTTTACCTACCATTGCTTTTACACTATCAAGATGGGTAAACTGCAGTTCAGAGAACTTAAAGACCTATCCTAGGCCTGTCCCAACTAATCAAAGCTAAATCCAGGATTTGGACTCCAAGCTCAATGCTCTTTCCATCACACTCCACAGCTGCCCTCTGCCACCCCTATGGGTATTGGACCAGTGTGAGGTTCTCAGAACAAAATGATTTAGCTCAAGTCCTGAATACCATAAGCTAGGCTTGCATGGTCTGTTTTCTATTTCTGAATAAGCGACTTGGGATTTGGGGGCAATCCTAAGTGATTTTTGTAGATCTGGGCAAAAGTTTGGGACTCTGAATTAAAAAAAAGATATTTATGCTTCTTAAAATGTATGAAAAGAAAATGCCAGGGTTCTTTCAGTACCACCATTTCCTCCATTACCCACAGAAAGTGATGATCATAGCTAACATTTTTCTGAGCATTTACAAGGTTCCAGGCACCATTTTAAGCACCTTGTACACATTAACTTATTTAATCTTGAAAACAATCCTGAGGTAGACACTATTCTTACCCTTTTTTCAGAGATAAGGAAATGAGACACAGAGAGGTTAAGTAATTGCCCAAAGTCATGCAGTTAGAAAGTGGCAGAGCCAGGACCCAAACCCAGACCTTTGGACACAAGAGACCGTAATATTAGCCAATGCACCGTTTCCCAGTAAACCCACACTTTAGTCTTTCATTGTTTCCTATTACCCCGACCAGGACTATGGAATAGTCTTGCCCTTTTTAATGAGTCCATCCAGCAGTAGACAATACCCACTGGTACTGAGAACAACTAATCACTACCACTTTCTTATGCTGTAAGTGGAAGCCATCATGGAGAAGGAGCTTTTAAAATACACCACAGGCATTGTTCATCCTGACGCTTAATCAACTTAAGAAGTGAACTGCGAGAAAGAAGAAGTTAGTTTATGAGCTCTCTGGGAATTGAGACTCTATTTCCTCCTTTTCGTAGTCCCCCCAAGCACTCCATGTGTTAGATGGTGAACTTCGTAGGCATTTAATAAATGCTGGTTGATTAAGTAAATGGAAGGCTCAAGTGTATTTCAGGCAAATGAGCTTTGGAGACACCCCATTTATTACTCACCCATTTGACAAGACGTCACATTCACAAATCCCTCCCAACATTTATTACTTAATTTTCAAAGTGCCCTCCCCTTCCCCACAGGGAGGGAGGCGGGGCCAAGAGTTATATTGCCATTCTGACAGGTGAGAGAAACCCAGATATAAAAAGTTTAACAGTCCTTTGCCATGGCAACCCAGCCAGTCAGCCAGGGAGCCAGTCACAATTAGGCTCAGGGCCTGCATCTCAGTATCAAAGAGGCACATGCCAAATTCTAGTCCCCTTCAGGACCGATCCTATTCAGAAGAGGGTGGGGGTTCCCGACATGAAATAAAATGCTTAGCTAAACATAAAGGAAGGCTGCCAAACATGGTTAGGTCATCGCATTTGACTTTGAGAGAACATTCTGTTCATGCTATCAACCTGCATTCACTTTCAGCACACTTCACCATAAATATTTCTGACTCACTATCTCAGGAAATATTTTTTATCTTAATAAACTCAATGCAAAACATAATCTAAATCGGCTTGCACATTCTTGACTCAGAGCCACAAGCTGCATTTAATAAAAATCAGTGGAAATAGCAGGGGACTTCTGAATAACCGCAGTTCGTTATCTGACATGAGGCTGCTGGGAAGTTCCGAACACACGGAGAGCAGGAGGTCGGTAAGCTGAAGGTATGGAGAGAGCCAGAGACCACCGGATGACCCCACTTGGTGGATCTTAATTTCCACTGATGAGCTTCACTCGAGGCGCTATTCGTGACAATGAAATGCGGCATGGTAATTAAGAACATGGCTCTGGAGTTGGACTGCTTGGCCCCACATTTGAGTACCACCTCTCACTTGCTGTTTTTTTAACCTCCCTTAGCCTCAGTTTCCTCAACTGTAAAATGGGGCTAATAACTCTCTAGTTACCCTAAAGTGTTGCTGTGGAGGTTAAATGAGATCGTCTTTCTCTGAAACATCAAAAACATTCACTACAGGGAGCTAGAGCCAGAGATTCTCAACCCTCGTGGAACATCGCTATCACCTAAGGAATAATAATTAAAAAAACTCCACTGACACCTGGGTCTGACCCCTAGAAATTCACATTTAATTGATCCTGGGTGGAGTTCAGGTATAAGCATTTTCTTAGATGCTCCCCAAATGATTCTCCTCAGCAGGCAATGTAAACGTAGAACACTTGGCTAGAGCAATTATAGCTACCACTTTCTGACCACTGATTCTTACCTGGTTTCCTGCCAAGCCCTGTTTTCACTGCTCAAAATCTCCAGAAAGATTCTCCACTACATTCCTCATTGTCCAGAAGAAGAAACCAGCACTGAGACATTAAGCACGTTGCCTAAGGTCACATGACTGATCAAGAGTGAAACCACATCTCCAACCAAGACTTTTGCCTTGAACTGGCCAGTCTTCAAGCCTACGTCTTCAGTCAGGGAAAGAGATGGCTCGATGAAGATAAACATTTTCTGGCTGAACAAAGCTGCTGTAGACCAGGGGGCATGATGGTTAAAAGTCAAAACAAACAAACAAAAAAACCCCAGCAAAGCCAACACTCACATTTTCTTAAAAGTTCAAGTACTAAAGCGTCAAGCTGAGCTCAGCCTTGTGACCTCTGAGTAACAAGGGTAGGTTTAAAGAGTGTCCATAGCTACAGTGAACCAGGTACCTTTAAAAAGCAAAAGCAGTAGTAGGTGGGGGCATTATCTCAGAATAAAGAAGAGGACTCTAAGGGGAGTAAATTAAGCTTATGACAAACTAAACAAAAAGCATGTCCATAGCACCAAAGACAACAAATGGTCAACGAAGCAGCTCCTTCTGGGGGAGGAAACTCACATACATCAGAAATGGTTCTGCAAATGTGCACTTAGAGCAAACCTCCTGTAAATCTGGACTAACGGAAAACAGAGCCACCTTTATAGGTTCTTCCTTAGGAAGCACAGAAACTACACCTACTATTTAGAGGCTTGTTTTAAAGAATAGGTCATTTTTACAAGTAGGCCAATTGTATGTAAATAGACCCTTAAAAGCTCAGGGAAACTACATTTTCCTCTTAAGTAGTTAAGATTTACAAAGAATGAGAGTGGCTGGCCTCCAGGCTTTAGATTACTTTGTGTCCCAGCTATAATTAATAAAGGTAGGAGGAGAGGGGAATAAACATGTGCTGAACACTGATTCTATCAGGCACTTTACATATATTACTTTATTTTATCCTTTCCAAAACCCTGTCATGTCTGTAGGTTTTTCTAGCCTCGCCTAAGGAAGATACCAAGGCTTATAGAGGTTTTAACATAACTAGGTCAGGGCTGGGATTGGACCCCGTTCTCCCCAACATCCTCCTGTTCCCACTCCCAACTTGTCCCATCTCAATGTACTGTATCATTAAGAACTTCTTCCACCATCAACTCACCTGAATCCATCTGGATGATACCTCCTTGTCATGCAAAGATGCTGTGATCATTACCTTCCCTCATTTTTTACTCCTGGAGCACGTTATCTGATGGGATCATTGGCAACTGCCAACGAAGTTACTCTAGCGACTTTTTTTTTTGGTTATAAACTTTTGTGGACTTTGGTGGTTCATTTGAGTATCCATTCTACTTGACCACGATGTTTGAACCATTTTTATTATTTGGGGGTATCATTTTATTACTTCATGTTGATCCTATGTGCATATTTCATTTAAATTTGGAAATAATACGAATACTTAGAAATGATGAGCAGAAACACACTTAACCATAAGAACAATGACTTGATTTTGATATGATTATCTTCTTCTAACTGAAATTCACAAGGATACAAGGTTTCTGGCTTGAGAACTGGTCCCTGCATCTTAGAGAAATAGTCCCGATCTTGTTTCCGGCTCCCTAGGTCTTCATCCATTCTAACTGTAACGTGGCCATTTTTTTTTTAACTAACCCACCTCTCCTGTCCTTCCTCCCCCGCAACCAATTTTCAGCTGAATGCTACGATGGTAAGTAATTCACAGACCTAAGAATTCTTCAGGTACAGGATAGATCTACATCCCAAGGCATCACTAGCAGCTTCTCCCAGCCCTCCAAAACCAAACCAAATAATACCAGCAAAACCACCAGCTATTACCTCATTTCACTATAACTTAGTAAGGCTCTAACTTAAAAACAACAAAAAGAAAAACTTTTGACTCTTGGGCTCTGGCCTGTTGCAAAGGCAACGGATGCACTTTCAGCCCTGCTAGGGAGCCCTGTGTGAGGAAGAAACAAGCCACATTACGGGCCTTCTGAGACCGAGTCACTGTGTATGTCCACTGTCGTGCTGTGAAGAGCAGCTTGGCCAGTCAGAACAAATTCTCAAGCATTCAATGGCTCTAAGTAGAGCCTGAGTGGTTTTCCAAAAAAAAGGTTGCCATTCTGGCCAAGGAATTTCTCTTCCTATGGGGACCACACAGCTATACCCTCTCAGTTTCCTAAAGTCACATCTTGACTGAACAGGACCCGAGTCCCTTTGTGTGCCAGTCAGCCTTCCAACTCCATTCCACAAAGGCCAATATCCCAGTCTCAGGTTTCCCCAGAAAATAAACTTCAGGCAACATGAAAGGGCACACAAACCACTCTTTCCTCCCATCTCCATTCACTGTCCAGGATTTATGTTTCAAATTTTGAAAGCATCTGCTGACCTAACCACATCTCAGATCTCCTGTTAGTAGGGCAGTGCATCAGAGAAGTTCTTGTCACCCGAATGTCCTCTGTTCTGAATGGAGTGGTTTTGCCCTCAAATTTGGAACCAAATTCCTCAAACATGAGAGATTATTGGCTCTACCGCTTTTTCCAGAAACCAGAAAAGTACTAAGCCATCTGGAATGAAAACTGAAGTGGGTAATATTTTCTTAGTAGCAAGTGGCAACAATCAAACACACAAGACTGAACACTGGGGATCAGATCAGGCTTGTTTTGTTGTTATAAGCACCTTAAATCAAGCACAGGTTTGCTCTGGATAGATGTAGAAAATGTTTGATGGCTAACTGAACCAATGGATTTAAGTGCTTATGCTCAAAGATGTCTCCGCCTGGCTACAGAAGCAAACAGTGAAAGTAACAATCATGATCCAGTGTGATCTGAGTACATTTAGCGTGACAGAGGACCACAGAAGAGGGAAACTTAATCTGCTTTCTGGGACAGAGGTGTCAGAGAAGAGTTTCCAAAGGAGGTGAGTTTTTAAAAGGAAGAGATATGGTCCCCGTCCTTCAGGAGCCCCTTAAGATCCTGAAGGAAGGAAGAGGGATCTAATTTGAAAGTACAAGTCAGAGTGAGCGTAAAAGCTAAGTGTGTGGGGCTTCCCTGGTGGCGCAGTGGTTGGGAGTCCGCCTGCCGATGCAGGAGACACGGGTTCGTGCCCCGGTCCGGGAGGATCCCGCGTGTCGCGGAGTGGCTGGGCCCGTGGGCCATGGCCGCTGGGCCTGCGCGTCCGGAGCCTGTGCTCCGCAGCGGGAGAGCCCACAGCAGTGGGGGGCCCACATACTGCAAAAAAAAAAAAAAAAAAAAAGACAACAGTGGCATTGAAGGCGTTCGGGAGAAGGGAGGTGAGATTAAAATGGGCTGGCTGTGGGAACGGTGTGACTGTGGCAGAGGGGCACGATGGTCCTCTGTGTTTTGTCAGGCAGAATGGGCAAGAGCCAGAGCAGAGTGGATGGGGAGAGAAACCCCAGATTTCCTGTCCTCTTGCTGGGAATCTGCAAGCATTTGGGGGAGGGAAGGAGTCCAGAGAAGGGGAAAACAGAAGAAAAATAAGCAAATACTTATGAAACACCTGTGTAGGTACTAGGGAGGGACCCGTCCCACCTCTCCTGGACTTCACAAAGTATTGATGGCAAAGAGACTGATAAAAATAATTGGAACAAGGGAAGATGCGAGAAAAAATGCTGTGGTCTGCTCCGGAGGGAGGTGAGCACATCCAGCTGTAGAAATCACAATGAAAGGATTACCCCAAAAGATGAGTATTTAGCTCCCCCTTCTATTTCTTTGCTTTTAAAAAATAATGCTTCAGTGTACACCTTTATGTTTAAATCTTTTCCCCCTTTGTACGATTTCCATAAGTTACACATCTATAAATGTACACTCTTTCTTGGCAGGGCCCAAATGTGAGCCTTTTGTCTATTCTTCCAGAGTGCCTAACATATTTCCCAGCACATAAAAATTTCATGATAAAATGACACCCTGACCCTACCTGCTGACTTAGACTAACTCCTAGGCCACCAGTCCATGATTAGCAAACCTTGTGAGTGACTGTGGCTAGGAGTGGGAAAGTAGTTGGAAAGGATGTAGCTGTCAGTGGGGTCAGAAACTAGCAGTTGCCAGAAAACCATGGCTCCAGACTCAAATGCAAGCTCCTTGAGGCCAGGGATAAAGCATCCTTTCACATCTCCAATATGTGAAGAAGTAGAAAGCAGAGATGCAGAAACGTCTGCAAATCCACTGACACTCCTCTCATCAAAAGGTAGAGTCTGTGTCTCCATTCCTTGTCCCTGGTGGGGCCTCTGTGACTGTTTTGATGAATAGAATGTTGTAGACGTGACATGTGTGAGTGACTTCTGAGGCCAGGTTAGAAAAGGCTACTTAGTTTCTGCTAGTCTCTCTTGGGGTAGTTCCTCTGGGAGCCTTCAGCTGCCATGTAAGAAGTCCAGTTACTCTGAGGCCACCATGTGGAGAGTCCAGGGAGAGAGAGAAAGAGCCCCTTGGAGCCCCAGCTGTTCCAACCACCAGCTGTTTAAATCCTCTCAGTCCAGACACCAGACATGAGAATGACAAAGCCTTCAAGGTAACCCCAGCCCCAGGTACCATCTGACTGTGACCACAAGAGAGACCCTGAACAAGAACCAGCTACGGAGCCCAGTCAACTCCCAGAACCATGAGAGATATTAAAAATAAGTGATGGCTGTGGAAGGCATTAATTTTAGATCGGTTTTTTACCCAGCAATAGATAACTGATACACAGTCCCCACTTGAGATTCTAAGGAGTGAAATAAATTCTCCAGGATAGCAGATGTCTATTGTAGACATGCCTTGTGACAGAATCTGTGCTAGGAAGTGAAGGTAATGATTCATACACAGCTCCTGCTTTCAAGGGGCTTCCAAGGGAGATAGGAGATGAACACAGATTATTACAGATATTTAAAAAGAGAGCTATAAGAGAGGCAGAGAATACATGGCAGAAGTATACTCTGAGAGTCCTGGATGAATTTGCTCTGATGATAGGCTAGCAAAGGTAGCCAGGCGCCCTTCAGATGGGAAACCCCATGGAATGAAGTGAAAATAAGTGTATAGAATTTTGATCCTACCACACAGTCAGTTCGTTGAACACAGAAAGCATGATCCCATGACCTGCAATATAGTAGGAGCTTGTGCATTATGTTTTTGTTGGATGGATAGACAGATGGCACCAGGGGACCAGCCTAGAAAGAGCACTGGCCTATCTGAGAACTGGAGGTCCAGGCTCCAGTCTTGGCTGTGTGATCCTGGGTAAATCACTTCACATCTATAGTCTTCAGTTTCCCCATCTGTCTAATGAGAGGATAGGACTGAGAGATCTCTGAGATTCATTTCCAATTCAAACCTTCAAGGTCATGAAAGAGAAAGTATGAACATTCACCTAGTTGTTCACTTGGCCATCTCTGTAATCAAACAAACACATGCTTGAGAGAGTCAAACCATCTTGTTAAGACTCTGCATGTAGCAGAAGCTAGCTCAAGCTAGTTTAAGAGGGTGAGGAGGGACTGGTGAGATGGACAGGGAATTTAACATAGGATGCAAGGGTTTTTTGTGGAATTATGACAAGGAGTCCAGAGGAACAGGAACCAGGACTGGAAAGCTGCTGGGAACCAGGTGAACACTCTCCCTCCCACCACCCGTCTCTGGTTTTCACTATGAACCTGCTTAAATCTCCTCTCTTTTGCAAACTGGCTTTCTTGGCTTCTCTACACACAGAGCAGAAGGTCATTTCACGGCCCCCAAGTTAATCTCATGGCTCTACTACCAGCAACTCATAAACACTGACTGGTTGTCTCTGAATCCCAATTCCAAACTCTCTGGAAAGAGACTCTGTTGGCCTCACCTGGGTCAAGTGTCTTCTCCCTGATCCAATCAATTCTCCCCAGAGAGGTGGGTTACATAATATAAACATGGCTGCCAAAGGCCCATCACAGTGGGTCCAGGGGGCAGTTTTCACACAATGGGGGAGTTATTGTAAAGCAGGCAGCCTCCTTCAGAGGTGTCTATTACAAAGTCCAAAAAAAATGAAAGAACCATTGTATAGATTATCAATAAGGATGAAAATTCTCTAACTTAAGCTCCCTCATCATATGCACTGAAATCCTTTCCAAAGCCACTTCAGAAACTCTGACGAATTTCATGAATAAACAGTTACTTTTCACCCTCACCTAGGCCCTGCATAATTATTATTTTCTAGCGCCTTTAGGATGATCCTGTGAACATTATGGCAATGCCAGCTCATGAGACCTTCAGACTCGGGGTTGCCAGGGCCTCCTTTCTCACCGTTTTATCAAAAGATGTGATTTGAACAACATAAACAAATATCTCCTCTGAACTTCCACGCCAATTACTGCAAGCTATTGAGGATCTGAGTATCACTTTAGGGGTGGAGTCAAGATGGTGGACTAGGAGGACACGGAATTCACACCTCCGCACAACTAGTGCACCTACCAGGCACCAGTGGGGTACCACGGACACCTAAGGGGATGGGAGGAACTCCCAGTGACTGGTAGGGCATGGAGTGTGGGGGGAGTGAGGGGGGAGGAGAAGTGGAGGCAGGAAAGGACCGGCGCCGCTGAGGGGCGGCTGGGGGAGGGGAAGGGATCCTGCGCCCCGAGGAGGAAAGAGGGGGACCACTGGGAGGGCAGAGGATCAAAAGGGAGTGTGGCCAGGTTTCCCGTGCCCATTTGGGCCCCCAGGAGCCTGCTGACATCCTGGGCCTGATCCTCTGCCCACTGAGGCCCCTCTAGCTGCGTGGGGCCTCAGGGAGTGGGAGGGAGGGACGGGGGAGCAAAAGTAAAGGCCGGACTTATGGGACTAGCACCCCTGAGGGGCGGTTGGGGGAGGGGAGGAGTTCCTACACCCAGCAGGACCCACCCACGGTTAAGGGTCCAGTGGCAAGTGGGGGAGACCCTCGGGGGGGTGCGGAGGAACAGAAGGGAACGCAGCCAGCGCTTTCCCTGCCCACTTGGGCACCAGGGAGCCTGTTGGGCTCCCGGGCCTAATCCTCTGCCCTCAGAGCCTCCCTCCTGCTGTGCAGAGCTCAAGCCCCGTCCCTATACCCCAACCCAGGGCCCTACCTCTACACTCGGAGACCCCCTCTGAGACCCCCTGCAACCGCGATGGGCCTAAACCCCACCCACACACCCTCACCCAGGGCCCTCCCTCCAAACTCCTGGAACTCCACACCCTCAGAGGCCCCACTCTGGACGTACTGCCTCTCCCCTTGCAGGTCCTAAGCCCAGGCTATGCCCCACATTTGAACCTCACCCCACTTAGATCCCACCCCCAAGGACTTTTCCGGTTGCCTGGGTCCTGCGCCTAGGCCCCGTCCCATGCTTAAACGTCACCCCTAGACCCCGCCCACACTAAACCCCGCCCCTGCCTAAGTCCCACCCCCTCCCCCAAGCTCTGCCCCCCATAGCCAAGGCCTTTTCTGGCCTTTTTTTTTCTTTTTCTTTTTTTTCTTCTTCTTTTAGGTTGGGGCTCTGTTTTACCTTGTTGATTCATTTATATATTCTTTTCTAATAAATCTTTTATTTTTCTAATTTCATTTTATTCTTTTTATTTCATTTTATTTCTAATTTCATTTTATTCTTTATACTTTGTTATTGTTCTGTTCCTTTTGACTTGTTCCCCCCCACCTTTTTTTTCTTTTTTCTGTTGTGGTTTTGTTTTACCTTGTTGCAATTGTTTCAATTATATTTTTATTTTTCCTAATATAATTTTTAAAATATTTTTTATCTTTCTAATTTTACTTTATTTTATTTTTTATTCTTTGTTATTGTATTGATCCTTTTTTTCTTGTTTTTACCACACTGCACAGCTTGCAAGATCTTGGTTCGCAGGCTGGAGGTCAGGACTAAGCTCCTGTAGTGGGAGCGCCGAGTCCAAACTGCTGGACTAACAGAGAACCTCAGACCCCCATCTCGGCACCAAGACCCAGATCAACCCAACCACATGCAAATTCCAGTGGTCTCAGTCCAAACAACCAGTAAGACAGGAATACAAATACCGCCCCAACCATCAAAAAAAAAAAAAGAAACGACAAAAAAATGTGTTACAGATGAAGGAGCAAGGAAAAAACCTATAAGACCAAATAAATGAAGATGAAATAGGCAACCTACCTGAAAAAGAATTCAGAGTAATGATAGTAAAGATGAACCAAAATCTTGGAAATAGAATGGAGAAAATACAAAAAACATTTAACAAGGACCTAGAAGAACTAAAGAGCAAACAAACAATGATGAACAACACAATAAATGAAATTAAAAATTCTCTAGAAGGAATCAATATCAGAATAACTGAGGCAGAAGAATGGATAAGTGACCTGGAAGATAAAATAGTGGAAATAACTACCACAGAGCAGAATAAAGAAAAAAGAATGAAAAGAATTGAGGACAGTCTCAGAGACCTCTGGGACAACGTTAAATGCACCAACATTCAACTTATAGGGGGGCCCCAGAAGAAGAAGAGAAAGAGAAAAGGTCTGAGAAAATATTTGAAGAGATTATAGTTGAAAGCTTCCCTAACATGGGAAAGGAAATAGCCACTCAAGTCCAGAAAGTGCAGAGAGTCCCATATAGGATAAACCCTAGGAGAAACACTCCAAGACACACATTAATCAAACTATCAAAAATTAAATTCAAAGAAAAAATATTAAAAGCAGCAAGGGAAAAGCAAAAAATAACAAGCAAGGGAATCCCCATAAGGTTATCAGCTGATTTCTCAGCAAAAACTCTACAGGTCAGAAGGGAGTGGCAGGATATATTTAAAGTGATGAAAGGGAAAAACCTACAACCAAGATTACTCTACCTAGCAAGGATCTCATTCAGATTCCCAGAGAAATCAAAAGCTTTACAGAAAAGCAAAAGCTGAGAGAGTTCAGCACCACCAAACCAGCTTTACAACAAATGCTAAAGGAACTTCTCTAAGCAGGAAACACAAGAGAAGAAAAAGACCCACAAAAACAAACACAAATCAATTAAGAAAATGGTAATAGGAATATACATATTGATAATCACCTTGAATGTAAATGGATTAAATGCTCCAACCAAAAGACAGACTGGCTGAATGGATAAAAAAACAAGACCCATATATATGCCATCTACAGGAAACCCACTTCAGACCTAGGGACACATACAGACTGAAAGTGAGGGGATGGAAAAAGATATTCCATGCAAATGGAAATCACAAAAATGCTGGAGTAGCAGTACTCGTATCAGATAAAATACACTTTAAAATAAAGAATGTTACAAGAGATAAGGAAGGACACTACATGATGATCAAGGGATCAGTCAAAGAAGAAAACATAGCAATTATAAATATTTATGCACCCAACATAGGAGCACCTCAATACATAGGCAAATGCTAACAGCCATAAAAGGAGAAATCAACAGTAATACAATAATAGTGGGGGACTGTAACACCCCACTTATACCAATAGACAGATCATCTGGATAGAAAATAAATAAGGAAACACAGCTTTAAATGACACAATAGACCAGATAGACTTAATTGATATTTTTAGGACATTCCACCGGAAAGTGAAGAATACACTTTCTTCTCAAGTGCACATGGAACATTCTCCAGAATAGATAACACCTTGTGTCACAAATCAAGCCTTGGAAAATTTAAGAAAATTGAAATCGTATCAAGCATCTTTTCCGACCACAATGCTATGAGATTAGAAATCAGTTACAGGAAAAAAACCACAAAAAAACACAAATAGATGGAGGCTAAACAGTGCGCTGCTAAATAACCAAGAAATCAAAGAAGAAATTTAAAAATACCTAGAGTATCACTTTAGAAGCCACTCTATTTGTGGATGGCCCAGCAAGAGAATTAAGTCAAACCATTAGGGAGAGTCTACAGAAAGGTAGGTGCCTGAAGATTAATGCTATTGCAAAAAGGAAAAGCAGTTATTTTTGACAATCACTTTCAGGTCTGGTTCTTATTAGCCCCTTTTTTGCCTTTAAAACGTTTTCTTCTCTTTTTTCTTTCTTTTTTTTTTCCTTACTGAAAATATCAGGAAATTTAGAACAGAAACTTACAATAAAACATGTCTCCTGGCCCTCTGATCTATCGATCTTTTATATAAACAAAAATATTTAGAGAAGCCTGGAAGAAGGCATTTCTTGGTAGTTACCTGATATTAGTCACTATATTGGTCATAACCTCACAATTGCTTTGGGTGAAATGTAGAGTGGAGAGAACAGGAGAAGGCAGAGAATGAGTGTCTATGAGTGTATGTATGCGTGCGCGCACACGTGTGTGTGTGTGTGTGAAAGAGAGAAAAAGAGAACTCGATAACATTTTAGCTATAAATGCTTTAAAATCTTACAGATGCCAACAGGATGCCCTCTTGCATAGTTTTTCTCCAATCCTTCCATTTTGCAAGCTACATTATTCACAAATGAGACATTCAAGAGACACCAATTCTGAAATAAAAACGTACACACCACCAGTGGAAAAGCAAACAAAAGCAGCTAATGTACTGTGGCTAAAAAAATTTTCAAACAAAGTGGCAGTAATTTACTGCCCTTGCTCTTAGCTGGACCCCATGAATATAATCAGAACCTCCAGGACTGATGGGAAGGTGTGATTTACAGTAAGTCTCAGGATAATAATGGAAAATGAAAAAGCAAATTGTGCATGAACATGAAAGCTGTATTTCTTCCACTTTCAGGAACGGAATCAAATTTCCAGCCAGAATTTCAGGGTTAAACTTAGAAGTCCCTCAAGAAGCAAATGATGAGCCAGCCAGCATCCCCACTCAGACACTGCCCCAGCATGCCTGAGTGACATAATTAATATTTGGAGATGACAGTGATTGGAAAGATGCACACCACACCATGGGTTTGAGTAGCAGTAAAGAGGTAGGCAGACCTGGGTTTGAGTCCTGCCTGTGTCACTTGCTATCAAGTGCCCTCAGGCAAATTATTTAACACCTCCAGCCTCTAGTAATACCTGCTGCCTCAGATTGCTCTGTGGATTAAATGATATAAAGTATATAAAGCACTTGGGAGGGTGTTCAGCACAAGTTAGTCTCAATAAATTCTGTTATAAATTATAAATAATACACTTTGTTCCATGCATTTGTATAATTAAAGCACTTAGAATAGTACCTGGTACATAGTAAAATCTATATAAGTGTTAATATTATTAGTATACAGTAAAACTTCAGTTAATCAGAATGCTTAGACAATGGGGTGACGAAGTTAATTTATTCTCATCTTAAAACCCTCCTCCAAACCACTTCAGTGTTCCAAGTTGTTGAAAATCCTTTTAAAATATATTAAGCTACTTTCCAGGGTTAGTAAGTATAATAAGTAAAGTATCAATTTAAAACTTTTTACACGATCTTGCTTGACTCCAGGAAGACACATCAGAAGCCCTGGATTCTAATACCAACTCTTACGTCTGTCAGCTGTGTAACTTTGGGCCTCAGTTTACTGATCTGTAAATAAGGATGAGGATACCTGCCATGCTTTTCCCCTGATAGTTTTGGTGACTATAAAATTTAATTATGTAAGTAAAATTACTTTGAAAACAAAAAATGCAAGGCAAATAAAGATAGTATAAATTTATTACTGTTCTTTAGGACATCATAGCCTGTTTCTGGGGATGCATACACACAGCTTATAAAGATTCTAGATTGGGGCTTCCCTGGTGGCGCAGTAGTCGAGAATCTGCCTGCCAATGCAGGGGACACAGGTTCGAGCCCTGGTCTGGGAAGATCCCACATGCTGCGGAGCAACTAGGCCCATGAGCCACAACTACTGAGGCTGCCCATCTGGAGCCTGTGCTCCGCAACAAGAGAGGCTGCGATAGTGAGAGGCCCGCACACCGTGATAAAGAGTGGCCCCTCTTGCCGCAACTAGAGAAAGCCCTCGCACAGAAACGTAGACCCAACACAGCCAAAAATAAATAAAAATAAATTAAAAAAAACATTCTAGATTGTACCAAGGATGTTGCTGTTGTTTTAATTGTAGTAAAATATATGTAACATAAAATTGACCATTTTAAGTGTACATTTCAGTGACATTAAGTACATTCATAGTATGTGCGGCCATCACTCCCATCCACCCACAGAACTTTTTTCATATTCCCCAACTAAGAGTTAGTACCCATTATACAACAGTTCCCCATTCTCCCTTCCTCCCAGTCCCTGGCAACCCCCATTCTACTTTCTGTTGCTATCAATTTGACTACTCCAGGTCCCTCATATAAGTGGACACATAACAGGATATTGCCTTTTCAATAAATCCCTTATCTATTTTCTTACCTTTTCCATCTTTGTCTTTAAATGTTGCATGCAGAAAACAATGGCAGTTAATTGAGGATTTCATTTTGTGGGTTCCAAATCCTTGAGATTTGCAACCCAACTGTGATTTAGGAACAAAGACACACTGCCCTGATAGCATCCTTCAAGCCTGATGGGGCTGATGACTCAGTCTTGTCTCAACTGCAATTTTGGGAGACTTCTTGGAAGCTATGATATTTTAAGGCTATGCAATGAGGACCAGGGAATGGGGTCTGGTCCCACTTCCACCACAAAAGTACTGTTTGATGTTGATTGAATCATACTCCTCTCTGAGTCATATCTGTTAAACTTGAGGCTGACTGGGTTAAATGATTCCAAAGTAGTGTAAACCTCATATTCAAATGTTTTGATGACATTCTTGCCTTGCCAGTTACTACAAAATATCATTCTCTCTCTCCACCTCCATCAAGGAACACCATATTTTGTATAATAAAAGTGGAAGAAGAGGAGGATACCTGTGATATTTTTCCTGGGAAAATAAAGCAGGGGCAAAGAAAAACTAAACAAACAACAACAAAAAACTGAACTGCTTTTAGATGTTCCTGGCAGTTCATTCAGTGTTGTCATTGCTCCTCTGACCAGGGTGAGATGGAGGGGTTGGGGAAAAAAAACAGAGTAGAGAGGATTTTCATAGCACATGCCAAACTATTATTTAAAACATGCATACATACACATACATACACACACACACACACACACACACACACACACACACAAACACACAGAAGCAAAGCCTTTGCTCAAATTCAAGACGATGACTTCATACAGGAAAGAGAAACACTGAGTTAAACCATCTGACTTGAGAAGATAGAGATATATGATCATTTAAAAATTATCTCTAACGTTACACCAAAATGTACACCATCACCAGGATTCTAAGATCTAATATTGTTGACTACAGAAACAGTGTAGCCAAATATAAGATGTCATAGACCAAAAGAGCTACATATTTGGAGTGAACGACTATCCTTATCATTTGTAAACTTCCCAACTTGGATGTGTTTGTATGAGGAGACACTTCTCGTCTGATAAGAGCCTGGTTCTGGGAAGAACAAGATGACCCAAATTCTTATGGAGGAGACACTTTCACACATGAATCACCCTGCAAAACTGGCAGCTGCTTCAGAACATTGGCTGCCTGCCCCAGAAGCTGACTATGGAGGGGTTCAGTCTACAGGAACCCACCTTCCGCATGGAATGTAATCAGGAGAGCAAAACTAAGTACCTCATGCATCTGACTTCTAGAGTCAGGTGTCAACTTATGTATAGTATCATTCTTTCCTCGATGGAATAGACCTTGTTTGAAACTGCAGCCACTAATGGCTTGGATCAAGTCAATTTTATTAGCATGGATATTTCCAAATCTGTGTCCTCCAAACAGCTTCATAAATATGAACTAATGGGACCAATGACACATGCAATACTGAAATGATAATTTGTAATAATCTTAATAAGAGTGTTATAATGTATCTTTTCCAAAAAAGTATGACACAAGATAGGTTTTATGGGTCTATTCCCATTAAACCAATGTCAGAGACTGAGAATTCATGAGTCATAGGATTTCAGAGATGGAAGAAAACCGAAATATTAATTATATCAGAGCATTTCTGATACAACATTCCTGAAAAAAATGGTCATACAGTCTGCTTCAATACCTTTAGGGGGAGGGAGACCGATTCTTCATGAAGAATCGGTAAAGGAGATAGACTGACTACATGAAATTACACTAGGACTTTAGCCTATTGGAACTTTGGTTTTATCATGTATAAAAGAAGGGAACTATTTTATAAGTCTGTGGGGGAGGAGGAATAATGTGTGTAGAGCAACAGTTTAGCTCTTGGTTATCAGTTAATGTTAGCTTTCTTCCCCTTTCCATTTATTACTAAAGAGGTCTTCCATGTATTAGGCTGAAATCTGCTTCTTTGTAACTTTCACCTGGTAGCCTCAATTCAAACCTCTCAGGGAACACAAAACCATTTCCTCTCTCCACTGTAAGACATCACTCCAACATCTGAAGACAGTCATGAGGCTTCCTGCAGTCTTCTCTTCTCCAGCCTAAACCTACCTGATTGTCTCTGCCATTCCTTAGAACTGATGAATAACGTAAGTCATACCTTTAGGGAGTACCAATAGAATTAGGGGCAGGTCAATTGGGAGCATATTAAGGCAGGGTCCCTGCTTTTAAGGATCCTGAATATATAATATAATCTGGGTAAAACAGGGGCTAAATCAATGTATTACTATTATTGTGTAGAAGAAGAAGCAACTAAATTTAATGGGAAAACCAGAGAAGCCTTCATGGGAAGTGATATTTGAGTTGGATACTCAAAGACTAGAAGGATTTTGAAAGGCAAAAAGCTTATGCTGGGGAATAGCATAAACAAAAGCATGGAGAATTAAAAATGTTTAAAGAAGGGTGCTATGGAATGACTTGGGTCCTCCTAAAATTCACATGTTGAAGCTCTAACTCCCAGTGTGACTGTATTTAGAGATAGGGCTTTTAGGAAGTAATTAAGGTTAAATGAAGTCTTAAGGATGGGGCCTTCATCAAAAAGGACTGGCGAACTTATAAGAAGAGGAATCTTTGTCCTCTGTCTCCCTCCTTCTCCCTCTCCCTCTCATTCTCTTTCCCTCTCTCTGACATTTGATGGCAGGGTGAGAAGGCTACCATCTGCAAACCAAGAGGAGCACTGTCACCAGGAGCTGATCCCTCTCGGACCTTGCTCTTAGACTTTCCAGCCTCTAGAACTATGAGGAAATAACTTTCTTTTGTTCAAGCCACACAGTCTATGGAATTTGTTATAGCAGCCCTATAGTAGACTTATACAAAGGGCAACTACTGAGGAGAAAAATCAATGAGTAAAGACCTAAGGAGAGAGTGGATGGGTATATTGACCAAATGACCAGAATAAGGAAATGTAAATGGTCAGGCTTTGGAGACAGAGAAACCAATGTTCAAGTCTCAGTTTTGCTCCTTTATTAGTTGTGTGACCTTAGGCTAGTTACTCAACCTCTCTGAGCTTAAAACTCTTCTTTGTTAAAGGTAGAAAGAGATAATATATGTAAATACCACTGAACATGCCTGGCATATGGCAGGTACTTTATAAATGTTAGCAATTATTATTATATTATTGTAATAATTGCTGATCATAACACTGGTACTGAGGTAAGACATTAGAGAGATATAGGATGTTCAATGATCTGAATACTTCTTAAAAGTATCCACCAGCTAAAAGATGGTACATATTCTCTATTCTTAGCAATCCTGGAGAGCAGTTGCATCTCCTAGAATGCCAGTAATAGAAATCTAATTCTGAACAAGGAAATACTGTTTGCAGAAGAACAGCAGGAACCATGAGAGAAAATGAACATGCAATTTTGGCATTCATGTGGTCTAAGGAAAGGGGATTTGGGGCATGGCCAGATGTGTCCTTGATCTACTTTCTGCTATGCAAACTTCTATATATTGCGTAATACCCAGCTCAAATGTCACCACCTCCATAAATCTTTATCTACAACTCCCCCATTTCTTCTATTATACACCCTCTCCTTTCAGTCTGTTTCCCCCGTGAGACTGTGAGCATCTTGAAGACAGGCACATACTACTTGCCACAGTGTCTGGTACATAGTTCAACAAATGCTTTTGAAAGGCATTAATGGGACAAAATAGGAATGCTGACTTTAAAAAGTTCAGAGAAACAGAAAGATGCTAAAATAGGTCTGTAGACTCTCAAAAACAAGACCTGAATTATATACACTTGTAAGAGAGACGGTTCTCCATACTGGCAACAAGACAAGATATAATCATAATGGGGACTCTGTCTATATCTTTTCCCAGCCAACAGTCATATCAATGTCTTAGATGAGGACCAAATTAATAAGATACAAAGTTGGAAGGTTTTAAGTATGCTAAGTGATAGCATCAAATAATATGATAAATTAAACATGTTGAAATATAATAGGAATAGCTTATAGCAAGTACTGGGATGTAAAATACTGACCATACAAGTATGAGAAAGGAGAGATGCAGGTAAATGGCAAAAATTATGAGAAACTCATAGGAGATTTAGCTAACTGCAAGTTTTTCAAAAGTTAACAACAAGATGATGCTACCCAGAGACTTAGAATTTTGGTTGCAAGCATAAAAATGCAAAAGAAGGAGGAGATGGTCCTGCTGCATCTTATGTGGTCCAGGTCTACCTGGAGTATTGTGTGCTTACTCCAGGAGGCTACCTCTTATGGGGGAAGGATCTAGAAAACAAGTTAGGAGGAAACATAATGAAAAGAATGGTAACTGTTTATCCCAAGAAAGGGACGATTCTGTGGTCAATAATATGATAATGATAATGTACTACCACAGTCATGTATGAACTCCCCTAATCCCTAAGATCATCTCATGAGGTCTAGGCATCCATATGCCAGGTCCTCTATCTAAGAACAGAAAAGACTCCCAGAGGCTATCTGTCATTTTATTCCAAAGTTCAAAGCAATACTGAAACTAATGAAGACATCTATGTAACAGTAAGTTTCATAACAGATTATTGGCATTAATATATTATGACATTGATTCTGACTCTTGCCTCTTTTCAATGTACTTACAAATTTATCTGGAGATGTATTTTGGCTTTCTCTATTAATCATAGGCTATAAAACACTGCTTCAAACACTGCATACACATCTTAGAAGCTTAGAACTAAAGAAAACCTTGAGTCATAATCAAGTCTGAAATGATGGCACACACCTGCTAAGCTTGTTAGGTGCTCCAGCATTTAACTCTGTCTGTCTCAAAGTTAGAATGTGTAATAATAGGAATTTTTGAATCCTCATTTTATAGATGATGAAACTGGTGCTCAAAGAGGTTAAGTAATTTTACTGAAGACCATACAGCTACTGAACACCAGGGCAGGAACCAGGCCAATATGACTACGAAGTCCCAAGAACAGCTTTCATCCACCTTCTGAGAAGGAGTAGACATGGCAGAAAGAGTGAAAACAAAGACCAATTGGCTCAGCATAAGAAAGACCATCCTAACCTTAGGATTCTCAAAAGGAAGAGTAGGGTAGACTTCTATAATGTCACTAAAGAAAGTGTTCATGTAAAAGCTTTCTAATCAGAGAGAAACCGTTCATATAGAAGGTTAGTGTAGAATGACATATGAGGCTTTTAGAAGGAGAGAGTCACGAATCAGCTAGAAGGTTGGATTATATTACCTTCTAAGGGTCATTCATCTGGGAGATGCTCTGCGTATAGGTTGTGGAGATATAGATTAATTTGCTGCCCTCTCTAGGGCTGGAAATACTGCTCAACTTGATCCAGATTTTGAAAAGGAAGTCTTTACTTATAATATCTTCAAGAAAATGTAAGTGCTTCTATCATCCTGGGGAAGGGAAGGCTTTCCTAACCATGACACCAAAGTAAAAAATCATAAAGGAAAATGATTGATAGATTTGATTTCATAAAATTAAGTTATCTATATGAAAAGATACACATTCCATAAGCAAAGTTAAAAGCTAAGCTAGTTTTAAAAATGCAGATTTCAAAGCAGTAAAAATATATACACTAATAGAATGAGAATAAGGAATGAATATTCATCAGAGGAAAAAATGGCCACTGAACATAGAAAAAAATTCAGCCTTACTTAGTTATCAAAGAAATGAAAGTTAAAATAAAAATGACATATCATTTTTGCTTTTAAAATTGACAATTGGGCTTCCCTGGTGGCGCAGTGGTTGAGAGTCCGCCTGCCGATGCAGGGGACACGGGTTCGTGCCCCGGTCCGGGAAGATCCCACATGCCGCGGAGCGGCTGGGCCCGTGAGCCATGGCCGCTGAGCCTGTGCGTCCGGAGCCTGTGCTCCACAACGGGAGAGGCCACAACAGTGAGAGGCCCGCGTACCGCAAAAAAAAAAAAAAAAAAAAAAAATTGACAATGACTAAGAAAATGATAATACTTAGTACTAGTGAAAATAAGTAGAATGGTGCATTCTCCTACACTGTTGCTAGGGACTGTAAATATGCAGATGGATTTCTTTAAATTGAAGTATAGTTGATTTACAATGTTGAGTTACTTTCAGGTGTACAGAAAAGTGATTCAGCTACACACACACACACATTCTTTTTCAGATTCTTTTCCCTTATAGGCTATTACAAAGTATTGCGTATAGTTCCTTGTGATATACAGTAGGTTCTTGTTCATTATCTATTTTATACATAACAGTGTGTATATGTTAATCCCAAACTCCTAATTTATATCTCCCCCACCCTTTTCCCCTTTGGTAACCATAAATTTGTTTCTATGTCTGTGAGTCTGTTTCTGCTTTGTATGTAAGTTCATTTGTATCATTTTTTTAGATTCCACATATAAGTGATATCATATATTTGCCTTTCTCTGTCTGACTTACTTCACTTAGTATGATAATCTCTGGGTCCATCCATGTTGCTGTAAATGGCATTATTTCATTCTTTTTTATGGCTGAGTAATATTCCATGGTATATATGTACCATATCCTCTGTTGGTGGACGTTAAGGTTGCTTCCATGTCTTGGTTATTGTAAATAGTGCTTTTATGAACACTGGGGTCCATGTATCTCATTATCCCAACCTATCCTCCTCCCCAAGCCCAGCCCAAACATCCTTTTTTATCGGAATAGACTTTGTTATAAATGCAAAAACAAAACACCCACAAATAAAAAAAACAAAGTCAGCAACAACAAAAAGCATGGTCTTTGAATACACACAATAACAAGATTTCACTACTTACTTTCATGGTTCTTTTAACACACACACTTGGTAAGCAGTTGGACATGATTTCTGATTACTTAGTGGTTCTTGATATAAAAATAAAGACTGGAAAAATATATGCAAGTCACTTTAAGTTTACAGAGAACCACATTATCATATTAGGATCTGATAATGACCTCAGTGGACATTATTAATTCTGTGTGACAGCTGAGAGCACTGAAGTTCTAAGACGTTAAGTGACCGGCCCAAGGTTATTTTAGTTAGTGGCTAGGCCAGGGCTCTTACTTGGGTTAGGGGCTGAGGCACTAAGTAAACATAGTCCTGGTGTGGAGATGTCAAATCCATTTTTATAGCCCTCACATCACTAGCAGTAAAGAAGAGTAGCAGGATAAAAGCTTATCAATGTGCCTATTTTATTTATTTTGAGTTTTCTTACTTTTATTTAGGTGAAATTCACACAATGTGAAATGAACCATTTTAAAGTGAATTACAAAATTCAGTGTCATTTAGTACATTCAGTGTTACACAACCACCACTTCTATCTTGTTTCAAAATACGCACCCCTTCCCAAAGAGAACCCCAGACTCACTAAGCAGTTGCTCCTTATTCCCCCTCACCCCAGCCCCTGGCAATCACCTATTCGCTTTCTATCTCTAGCACTGAACTATTCTGGATTTTTTTTACATGAATGCAACATGGAACTTTATGTATCTGGCTTCTTTCACTTAGTATAACATTTTCGAGGTTCAACCACTTTGTCGCAGGTATCAGTATTCCATTCCTTCTTATGGCTGAATAATATTCCACTGTATGTGTACACCACAATATGTCAGTGTAGTCATCCACTAATGGACATTTGGGCTGTTTCCACCTTCTGGCTATCATAAATAGTGCTACTAAGAACATGCAAGTAGGGCTTCCCTGGTGGCGCAGTGGTTGAGAATCTGCCTGCCAATGCAGGGGACACAGGTTTGAGCCCTGATCTGGGAAGATCCCACATGCCACGGAGCAACTGGGCCCGTGAGCCACAACTACTGAGCCTGCGCGTCTGGAACTTGTGCTCCGCAACAAGAGAGGCCGCGACAGTGAGAGGCCCGCGCACCGCGATGAAGAGTGGCCCCTGCTTGCCGCAACTAGTGGCCCCTGCTTGCCGCAACTAGAGAAAGCCCTTGCACAGAAATGAAGACCCAACACAGCCAAAAATAAATAAATAAATAAATTTTAAAAAGAACATGCAAGTACATATAAATATTTGTTTGAGTACCTGTTTTCAATTCTTTGGGGGTATACATGAGTTTCCTTATTTTCTTACATATTTTGCTTATATCTAACTACAAGAGTACAGGATATTTATTGAAGAAAATGTGGAAATTAAAGGAAAAACACAAGTAAGAAAAATCGCCTAAGGGTAATTAAAAATATCCTCCTCCAGAAAGGATATTCTATAAAGTTATAATCCAATTTTTTCTTTCCTCCCGATAAACATGGATTATTAGTTTAGAACTAGGCAATAAGGCCTTCAGCAGGCAGTGAATATGGGCTTTGAGAATATGGACTTTGTAGTCAGAAAAATCTGGATCTGAATCCTACTTCTGCCATTTACTAGCTGAGTCACTTTACGTCTCTAAGCTTGTTTTCATGGCTAGAAAATGGGCATAATAGTACCTACCTCACAGGGTTTTGATGGCACATTAAATGGGATGGCATTGTGAGCAAAATGTCTCATACAATGCCTAGAACAGAACAGGCATTCAGGAAGGATTAGCCGGAATAGTACTTCCCACACAGGGATTTGCTAATACCACCAGGAAGTGAGGCTCGTGAGAGAGGAGCTTCGTGTTTTCACCACTCTGTCTTTAGCACAGTGCCTGGTGCACAGTTTGTACTCTGTAAGAACCTGTTGAATGAATAAGTGTATATAGGTGATGGGAAAAGGATTAGAGACCTGGGAAGGATCTCCAGGAAAACACAGCTTTCTGAGTTCAGAAGACAAGTAAAGGCCACGGATAGAGAGAATTCTTGCGAGTCAGCTGGAATTCTACACAACCATATTCCAATGACTGGAGTGGATCAGGACTGACTTAGGGCCCCCAAAATGAAATCATTTGTAGAAAATAAGTTAGTCTTAGTTGCAGCAACCGGGGTCAAAGCTAGGAGCCCTCTGAGGCATGTGGTGAGTTGAACTTCCTACGCGGCTGGACCCAGCTAAGGGTCAGAGCATTTTTTCAAAGCAAATGAAGCATTTGATGGAATAAACCCAAGCAAAGAGATATTTAAGCATGGGGCCTTGACAGGAACTGCCCTGAAGTAATATCGCCTGGAACTAAGGAGATGATTAGTGAGCTTCTCAGGGCCCTACAGGAAATCTTGTCTGGCACAGGAATGCACAAATTTCCAACCTTGTCTAAGAGCAGTTTCCTCACACGCCACTGCCTCAGAATGATGTTCGTAATAGGTTGCAGAGCTCACTGCCTGCTGAAGGCCTTATTGCCCTCCTCCTATTGTGGGTCCTTATCCCAAGCAAGGGATTTGCCCTGTTTCTAGACTGACTTCTCCCAAATGGAGTTGTAGACATGTAACCTCCCAAGAAACTGGCCAGAAAAAATGCAGTGCTGACCCCTACCTCAGGTGGCTGTTAGCTGGGCCTAGTGAGGGAGGGTGTGAGAACCTGTTGTTCCAGGGTAACTATCTGTTTTTATACAGCTATGTTGTCATACTTCTCCTTTAAAGCACCTTTTAATCACTGCTGTAATTAAATGATTTTTAGTATATGTGCCTGTGTAAAATTAATTGTTAAAGTCTCTCTCTTCCACTGACTTTAGGGTATCTGAAGGCAGGACTGTTTCTGTTTTGTTCACTATTACATCTTCAGATCCTAGAAGAGGCCTCGTCCACGGTAGGATGCAATATACATTTGTTGAGTAAATGAATCTGAGATATTTTATTACGAATTTCAATTCCGTTTGGAGGCAACAGACTATATTGGGTAAGGACATGTGTTTGAATTCTGGTTTCACAGCTTTGTGACTTTGGGCAAATTGTTGAAACTGCTTTTATTCGTTTCCTGGTGTTGCTGTAGCAAATTACTACAAATTCTGTGGCTTAACACAACAGAAATTTATCTTGACCCAATTCTGGAGGCTACAGTCCAAGAGCAGGCAGAACCCTTCTCCCTCTGGGGACTCTAGGCAAGAATCCATTCCTTGCCTCTTCGACTTTCTGGGGACTGCCCTGGCATTGCTGGGCTTGTGGCTCCACCACTCCAGTCTCTGTCTCCATCTTCACATCACTGGCTCCTCTGTGGGTCTGTATGAAATCTCCCTCTGCCTCTGCCACTATCTTCTAAGGATACCTGTAGACAGTTAGGGCCCACCTGGATATGTAGGGTGATCTCATCTCAAGATCCTTACCGTCATTTAATTACACCTGCAAACACCCTTTTTCTAAATAAGATAAAGTTCACAGGATCTGGGGATTAGGACACGGACAGCCCATTACATTTGTCTAAGGCTTGGTCTTTTCATCCATAAAATAGATGTACTATCTCTTAGAATAGTTATGAGGATTAAATACAACAACTCATGTAAATCACTTTATGTGTTCATGGCACATTAAAAAACTCAATATTTGGCAACTGGTAATAGCTGATATTACTTCATAAGGCAGGAAAGTATTACTCCTCATGGCCACATAAAAAATGTGATGGAGTTACACCAACTCATTCAGACGTTTTCAGAAGTATGTCAAATCAGTATCAGTATCAATCTATCTATCTCTATATTTATTTAATCAGGGCTGGGACCTAGCTCAGCCTTCTTACCTATGTCATTACATTCATATTCATGACAACCCTGGCAGATGAAAACAAAACAAAACAAAACCCAAAAAAGTAAAGCTCAATTTTTGAGAACCGGAGTTAGCCACAGCGCTCAAATATAAACCAAGGACTTCTCACTCCAACCCCCGTTCTTTTTTCTATATTACCTCAGAAAATTAAGGACAGAAATGGAGAAAGTTCCAACCATCTGTACCTGGATAAATCACTTGTTAGAACACCATGGTAAGACTACAGGGTAGATTAGCCTAGAACTCTGTAATAGTGGCTCTCAAACTTTGCTGCACACTGGAATCACCTGGAGAGCTTTTAAAGCCCTCAAATCCCAGATTGTATAGAAGAACAGTGAAATGAGAATGGGGGGAGGGGTGCGGAATGAGGAATAGACCCAGGCATTAGTAATTTTTAAAACTCCACAGGTGATTCCAATCACAGCTGAGGTTAAGACCTACTGCTCTCTCAGTGGGCCTCAAACTTTGGTGAGAATCAGAATCATCTGGGAAGTCAGTAAAAATACAGAGGCTTAGAGTCTAGTCTGCTTCAAGGAGCCTGGGTCTCTTCAGGTGATTCTGAGACCAGCAGTGTTAGAGGACTGTGACTCTAAAGTGCCTTTCAACTCTGATGTTCTAATTTTTACCACTCACTCATTTATTTATTTATTCAAATACCTGTACTAGAGTTAGAGCTACAGGGATGCAGAAAAAAGACCTAATTCCTGATCTCAAGACGTTCACAGCCTGGCAAGCTGTTCTCGTGGCTCTCAAAGCACTCTCCACAGTGCCCTTCCAGGTTGACCCTCCTGCTAGAGTGGGTGAGCCGTGAGGGCTTTGCTTGACATGAAGAAGATGTTTAATGCATATTTCTTGCAAGAGAGAAGAAGAAGGGGAGAGAGAAAGAAAATATACACGGAAATCAGCATCCCCCAGCAGTGTGGTGGGCAGAACCACTTCCTCCACAGAGTAAGATGTGATTTCCTATAGGGGCAGGTGGGGTCAGGAAAGGTTTCCTCCAAGTGATCAATCTGTACAGGGTCTTTAAGGATGACAAAAGGGTGGGGGAGGGTACTCTCATCATAGCAAACAGCAGAGTTTGCACAGCGGCCTGAAATAGGACGGGGGACAATGAGCAGTTGGTTCTCGAGCACAGCAAGCAAGAGTGGAGGGGGCAGAGAGGTGGACGCTGAGGCAGGAGCCACAGGGCACTTTGTATAATCTCTTCTCCCTCCCTTGTCAAGAGGCCTCTAAGTCCAAAAGTCCCTGTGAGTCTGTGAGCAAGGGTTGACCAGAGCCATAGGCCCAGGACTACAAAGGCCTCCTTATAATCCCTGTGAGCAGGACTTTAGTCCACAAGTTTCTAGAAGCACCTTGAGGCCAAACTCCAAAGGCATTTCTGAAGTGGGTACTCAGGGAGGTTCTCTCGGCAGGCAGGTTTAAATCAAAACTAAGATACCAGGCAAGGACAAAGCTTGCCTGGGAGCATCGAGAAATGCCCTTTCTGCTGCTTCCTGATTATTTATGAGTCCAAGATTGTGCCTTGTCTTTGCCAGGAATTACTGAAGATGGTACCAAGGGAGTAAGGAATCTGAGACCCATGATGGGAGGCAGATAAATCTCTATCCTGATTCTAAATGGTAAAAACAGGAGCGTAAACATTTCCAAGCTTGTTCGATTGCCCTTCTGTCTCAACTGGGTGGTGCTTGCCGGGAAGGGGGAGCTCTGTGCTCCCCACTCAGCTAAGCTTGGCCATTTGCAGAACACCCTTAGGCCCCAGGCCTCTACGCTGAAGGCCCCACTGACAGCAGCACACAGGGGAGGGGAGGGAGGGCTGCTGGGAGGGACTGGTGGTACCAAGAGCTGGAGCTAGAGCTGGAATGATGGGCTGGATGGAATATTGAGTGGGGAGGCTGACCCTCTCTGCCCCAGTGGTGGTGCCCAATGGCCAACTCCTCCCCTTGGAGCAGGCTTTGAAGGATCAAGATTGACCATAAAGGTTCGTTTCCCCTCCATTTTATGACAAGATTGCGTAGTTCTCATCTTGGCGGTTCCCTTCCCTAAAGTGAATGGACTTGTCAAGTAAAGAGGATGAACAAGAGTCCTGGAGCGAACAGCTTGGTTGAAGAGGAAATGATTTCCATGTCACGTGCTTCCATGCTGGGCTCCGGGCAAAGGGACTGAAAGCTTGTTGTGAGTTAGTGAGGGATAAAGTGGACACAGCAGAGCTGGCAAGAAGCTCCCCCGCTTTCTTACCAAGAAGGGATTTTTCTCACTGCTTCCAGGCCTAGACCAGATTTTTTTCTTTCTTTTTAAAATCACTATAAAGGAAAAGGAAACTAACTTTGGATGATCAGGAAAAGCTTCTCTGAGGAGATGACCATTACATCAAGATCTGAAGGAGGGGAAAAGCAAGAGAAGGGGATTCTGGGTAGTGCCCTTGGTCAGGAAAGCACTTGGCTTGCTAGAGGAACATAAAGGAAGCCAGTGTGGCTGGTGGAGCATAGCCAGCAGGAAAGAATAGTGCAAGGTGAAGTCTGAGAGATAGAGGCAACACTGGATCATCAGGGCCCTGTTTGAATATACCCAACTACTGCCCCGAAGCTGGGGTTTCCTGACTTGTTCTGGGGTCCCATTGCTGTCATTTATGTAACCATTATCGAAGTGTAAACCTTCTGTGCTTTGGACTTCTAACCTACAAAGTTTTTCTCCACAGGAGGGAGATTACTTGAGATATTGCCTTTCTCTGAGAGTTAATGATCAGCTTAGAATCAGTAATGCTTATCCCTTACACATAAAGTACTTGATATATTTTTAAGCATCACACACACACAAAAAATCAGTTTTCAAAAAATTTCTTTTAATAAAAAGCAGTTCCTAGAATGTTAAACCTCGCATAGATATGAGAACATGGCCATATGTTGCAAGTAGGAAACACAGGTTAGATTTACCTGAAGTTCTAGCTGTTGTTTCATTAGAGAAGTACCTTTGAATAGAATTATAATGCAAGAGACATGTGTAATTTTTAATTGTTTAGTAGCCACACGAAAAGGATCGAGTAAAATTAATTTTAATAATATAGTTCACTTAATTCAATATATGAAAAATTATCTTTTAACATATAATCAATATAAAAATTATTAATAAGATATTTTAAGTCCTTTTTCAATGGAATAAGCCACTGAAATCTGGTTTGGGTTTTACAGTCACACTAATCTCATTTTGGACTGGCCACATTTTAAGTACTCAACAGCTACAGGTGGCTACCATAATGGACCTGCAGCACTGAAGCCTCACAGAACAAGAATTGATAACTCCCTTTTTACAGATGAGAACACTGAGGCCCAGAGCTTAAATGACAAGTCACTGACCTGGTTGTGCACTTGAGCTGGGACTAGAATCTAGGTTCTTTGTCAAGGGCTCATTCACTGGATCATGCTACCCTCCCCTTGGGAATAAGAAGGGGTGGGGCTAAGAGAATTACCTGAAATGAGCAACTATCTGTCCTAGAGACTGTGGTGGGACTTTAGACTCTATTTTACGCTCTGGAGTGATACCACTTCTCCCATTTTCCATATAAGGTTACAGAGGCTCCAAGTGCTTTTGCGATTAATAGTGGCCATATGATATCAGTCCTTGAAAGAAAACAATGCTATCAATATTAAGAAGACATTGCAGAAGGCCAAAGGCTGCTGAACTTGGGCTGTTTTAAACACCACAAAGCTACCCCCAACAATTCCCCCAGGAATTCCTCCAACCAGCTACCAGTCCCAGGAGGACTACTCTTTAGCTTGCCAAGTACCAAGTCTCCTGATCTAGTCCATCCCCCTCTTACCCCTACACCCACTGTCCCTGCTCCTGATACATACTATTAGGAGTACAAAGAAAGGACTCAGCTGTCCCGTGAGGACTAGCTGTGAACCAAGCTCCAAGGTATAGACCAGTCAATGCTATTTAAATAGCCTCTTTATGTACCAAAGACAAATCAAGTAACAGAGAGGGGGGACAAGAGGAAGCAACCACTCCTGAACTAGAAAACCTGGTCACAACCCTTGATGGTGAGCTAAGGGGTTGAGGCCAGCACGTATCTGTCTATCGCGACCACGCAAGCAGCTGTCCTCGGGCACAGCACAAATGCAACCCACAGATGTGTTTGTCGGCCAGGAAAACAATCTTAGGTGATAGAGATGAAGGCCTCTGCTCCACAGGTGAGCAAAAGGAAGCTCAGAGTCACAGTAACTCCAGAGTTCATGCTCATAAGAGCCTTGCTACACGCTTCCCTACCATGCGTGAGCTCTGAGCTGGTAGACAAAGCCAACTCTTAGAAAAGCAGAGCAGGATGAAAATACCCCCAAATCTAGTATGTCAGCACAGAGAACTGTTTGCAGTTGGAATGAGGCCTCAGTATTTTTTTAAGTTGGAGGCTCCCTCCCTTTCTGCTACCTACGGGTGCAATTTCCAGTGCTTTCTCCAAAAGAAACATTTGGCTTTCTATAGAGAACCTCTGAGACCTCATGTGACTGAAAATGGAAGAGGGGGAAAGAGGCCCTCATCATGCCCCACCCCGAAGCCTCCACAGGGAAGCTGAGGTTGGGCCCCTGTAGATCGATTTATTTTAGGAGGCGCTTGCTTCTGAAGCATTTGTTTCAGAAATTACCCCCATGCTCTGTCAATAGTAGCTTTCAACGGCTCTTCCCGGGTGGCCTTGTCCCTTTTAAATTTCATTTCCTGTTGGAAAGGATAAACAGGTAACTGTTTAATGCCACTGACTGGACTCATTTAACAGAAAACCAGGACCAGCGTGAGGCTGGGGAGCCAGAATGGGATTGATGGATGGAACAGAGCAGGTCGGTGAAGAGAAAGGCATTAAAGAATACCAAGTGACGGACTTTTATTTTACTGTTTCTCCATGTGAGGGAAATTGTCCCACTGGAGGAGGGATATGAATGCAGGGGAGACAGTGCAGTCAACTGCCATGTTGGACATGGATCCCTGGACTTGGTGTGGAGGCCTTGGTGGGAATCCTGGCACCGCCACTCACCAGCTATGCCCTTCAGCCGAGTCCTTTAACCCTCATGAGCCTCAGCTGCCTATCTGTTCTGCTGCCCACGGTGGTGTGAATTCAAATGATGCCTTCACATGCTCAGCAAGTACCTCACACCTAGTAGGAATTCACACTAGTTGGCACAGATGGCATTGGAACCCCTACCATTTAACACGTTTTCCACTACACACCAGGCACTTGGTTGGGCAATAAGAGCTGCCAATGGATAAGAGAGACCTGACTTTAAAGAGATGGGCACAGAATCGATGATGTCAATACAGTCTGGTAAGGATTCTGAGCAAGATAGACATGGGGTCATATGGTACCCCACATATTAAATGTTTCGGGGCACTGTTGATGGCATGGTCAATGGGGTTGATGAAAGGATTCGTAATTATCTGCCTCTCCCTCGAGAATGCAAGGTCCACCAAAACGGGAACCCTGGTGGTCTTATTCAGCACTATGCCCATTAGAAGCACTGCGGGGAGAAGGGGGTGAGGCAATGGTTAAGGTGATGCTTAAATAAAGGAGTCAGCCAAGTGAAGAATAAGGTTAAGGACAATACAATCAAAAGGAACTGTATGAACAAAGGCAGAGAGACTGGAAGTATAGAAGGATATACTTAGGGAATTAGAGAGGCGGGTTGTTGAAACAAAGAGTACAAAGTATGGAGTGTAGGGGTGAGGTGAGAGGACCTGGCAAGGGTAAGACCATAGAGAACCTTGTTTACCAAACTAAATATGGTGCTGGTGTGGGTGAACAGCCATGTGGGGGAGGCCAGAGTGGGTGGCTGCTGACATGGGCTGATTTAACAGGATCTGAAACGTTCACTCCAACCCTAATATACGCTTTCCTTACAAGCCTGCCAAAATACCAATGATTTTTTTTTTTTAACTACCAAGCCCAAAGTAATAACTGTATTAACCAAAAACAGCTGTTACTTCTCAACTAATTAGTTTATCAGATTTGTTAGCCAGATCAATTTTCACAACCACCATGTGAGGTAGGTACTCTTATTATCTCATCTTACAAATGAGAAGACCAAAGCACTGAGAGGTGGAGTGGCTTGCCCAAAGTCACACAGCATGCAGGTAGCAGAGTCAGGATTCAAACTTAGTCACCTTGGCTCCAGGGTCCATTCTCTGAACTACCATATTATCTTCAATCTGTCTTCTAGTTCGCCATTTCTCTCTTCAGCTGAGTGCAGCCACCGTTTAACCCACTTGATGAATTTTTAATTTCTATAATTCTATTTTTCAATTATAGAATTTCTATTTAGTTCTTGTAAAATGTCTACTTTTTGGTCATATTATCCTATGGTTTCTATTTCCTTTCACCAGGAAACATTTTAAACATATCTACTCTCTCAAATTGGTCTATTGCTTTTAGTTCCTAAGATATGAACTTCTCCACGTGTTTTGTCTGACTCTCACTAATGGTGGCTTTTTTTCCTCTCTTGAACACACTATAATATTTAAAATTACTTAACATCAGGAGTTCTGTTGTTTTGTGGTTCTGAGTTTTTAAATTTTGTTTTTGGTGGGAGACCCATACGTGCTGGGCTGTTGAGACGTTTTTTGACAATGATTTTTGGCTTTAGGCTGTCCCCTGTCAGGATCTCATAGTTTAATCAATTCCAGACCAAGTTTTTACATTATCTTCTTGGTTTGTGGCTTGTGCACTATAAGAGAAGTATACCAACCCCATACCCATGGAGAACACAGGTTGGGGTTTTGATTTCTTGTGGGTGATCCCAGTGGCCCAGGGTGGTTGATAGACTTCCATACCAGATCCTTGGCAGAATTTTCCTTATTTCATGCTCAGTTCTGTCATTCCTCATTGACAGCCTTGGAAAGGAGTTTGTTTCCTATGGCCTCAGCTCTCATCCCTATAGGATTCTGATACTCCAGCCCCTAAGAACCATACATACTTCCCATGTTTTCATAGGACCTTTTGTTTCATTCCTTCCCACTGAACACTGCTTGTTCTTCAGTTCGGGCACCTGGAGATTTCTCCTTTCTGCATACCAGACTGGTGATGGATTTTTTTTCCCCTTGTGTATTTATACTAGCATCTCTCTGTGATTGGGAGGAATGTCCCTTGACAACTCAATCTGACCAGAAAGTTTTTCTTATGCCTTTAGATATCAGTCCTTCTCTCTTGGCTCTGAGTTCAAGGAGGACAGAGACCTTGGTCTGACTCATCTTTTTTTGTTTTGTTTTTTTTGGCTGCATTGGGTCTTCGTTGCTGCACGTGGGCTTTCTCTCTAGTTGCGGCGAGCAGGGGCTGCTCTTGGTTGCGGTGCATGGGCTTCTCATTGCGGTGGCTTCTCTTGTTGCGGAGCATGGGTTCTAGGCGCATGGGCTTCAGTAGTTGTGGCATGTGGGCTCAGTAGTTGTGGCTCATGGGCTTAGTTGCTCTGCGGCATGTGGGATCTTCCCGGACCAGGGCTCGAACCCGTGTCCCCTGCGTTGGCAGGTGGATTACCACTGTGCCACCAGAGAAGTCCCTGATTCATCTTTTGATCCTGAGTCTTCAGACTGTGCCCAGATCAGAGTCGGAAGCAATAAGGAATTGATCAAAATGAGTGAATAAATGAATCAATCAGCTTTCGCTTTCATTCTAAGTGGGAAGTAAAGACCACATACTAATTACCTTCTAGAGAAAGAAGACACCAAGAACCCCTGGAAAGCCATCCATGCTCTCTGGAAGGCCATGCTAAGCAATCAAAGGAGTTTGGGGATTGCCTCAGTTCCACCCTTTGGCCAGTAGGTTCCACCCTTTGGCCAGTAGGTTCTACTACTTGACACTACTTTCTTGAAGGGCAACAGCTGCTAATTACAATGCTAGTCTGCTAGAAATTCAAAGTCTGGCAGGCTAGGTAGTTGACTGGTGGCTCTGCTGCCTTTTTAGCACATACTGATGTCCTTCTAGAGCCGTAACTGGAACTTGATCAGTAACAGGTGGTGTGCAATGATATAATATTTCTGTTGGTGCTATAAGGAGCTTGCCAAGTAAGTTCACATACTTGAAAGCCCGTGGCACACTGCATGGCACAGGGTAGGCACTGCTTTAACATTTAGTATGCTTTATTTCTTCTTTTCCGTTAAAAAAAAAATCCACGAATATTCGTTGATAAACTACTGCCTCCGCAGCGTTGTGCTTGGTGCTGGAGATGGAGAGGCATAACGTGCAGTCCCTGTTTTAATCCTTAATTAGAAAAAGAATGTCCAGATCAAACTTGACGATAACAAATGATCCTAAATGTCCTTTGCTTTAAGGTGAAAAGACATCTCACCTCATCCTGCTACCCTAAAATGCCTAAAGAGCATAACCAACAAAGTAAATCTTCCCGTTCCTGTTTTATAAAGTAACATTCTCATTCCTCTGAGAGGAAATCTAACTCCCAGTGAATACATGAGCAGACAAAAGACAGCGGATCATAAAAGGCAATTTTTTTTTTTTTTTGCGGTACGCGGGCCTCCAGCTGTTGTGGCCTCTCCCGTTGCGGAGCAACAGGCTCCGGACGCGCAGGCTCAGCGGCCATGGCTCACGGGCGCAGCCGCTCCGCGGCATGTGGGATCTTCCCGGACCGGGTCACGAACCCGTGTCCCCTGCATCGGCAGGCGGACTCTCAACCACTGCGCCACCAGGGAAGCCCAAAAGGCAATTTTTGACGATGATTTTTGAGCTCCTTTTATCACTATAATCCCAGAACCTAAAATCATGCCTGAACTAAAGTAGAAACTCAGTAAGATTGCTGAATGTATCTGTATATATATATATGGATGTGGCCCATCCATCTATATGACTACAGTGTGACTCACCTGTCATTCCATACATATTTATTGAGGATTTCCTATGAATGAGAGTCTCTACTAGATTTTTTAATAGAGACAGGAGAAAAAAAAAAAAAGAACAAAATAGATATCCTACCTACAAGGAACTTCCAGGTTTAAGGGCGAGATAGACAAGTATGTAAATCACCATGATATAACATAGAAAATGCTAAGAGAAGAACAGAGAAAAAGACTATGGGGGTTCCAAATACAGAAAGGTCACTTCCTGCTGAGGGATTAGATAAGACTGTGGCTAATATAGACTATATGCTCAGACTTAAAGGAGAAGTAATTTGTTGCCCTGTAGAGGGGAGAGAATGGGGACTGGCAAGGAAGGAAGGGCAGTTCAGATGGAAAGAACAGCTAAGACAAAAGTAGAGAAGCAAAAAAGCACAGGACATATAAGATGAAATAGAAATCGGGCTGGAGATGCATAAAAGGGCATAAAGGGGACTAAAGAGAAATAAGCCTGAAGGGTAGGATGAGCCAATTTCAGGGATTCTGAATGTGTCCTGATTTATCTTCCAGGACATAGGATCTCTACAGAGTAGCCAGTGCTTAGCATACGGCAGGACTTAATTAATACTACAACAGACCCATAGCAGGAACCTGTCCTCCACGTGCACACAGGAAGCTGCCATCTGTACGCACAGGCAATTACAAACATTCCAAATACTCTGCCCTGAACCCTGCAAGCACATCAAATACTGACTGTAAAAGGTCACCCAGCAAACAGCTCTGATCAGTCCTGGCTCAGGCAGAATCAAATCCTCTAAATAAGATCCACTAGATGCAGTGTCAGGAAGGTCAGAAACTACCCTTTTCCACATCTTGAAGCATTTTTACCATGTGGAAGAAATAATAGAATTCCAAGTAATTAAATGTTAAATGATCACAGTAAGCAGGGAATTTATTTTGGCCCCTGCCTCCTTCTAGTGATCTAAAAAGCAGTTGATTTCAAAGACAGCCATGCCAGGAGTAAACCTGGCATTTCATGCCTCCCCTCTTCCACCTCCACCCCTACGTGTCCCCACTGTGTACCTCTGTCGAGCTCACTTGAAATGTTCCACGATGAGGTAGGCACTAAGTCAGCAGTGACTGACAACTCTGTTTCTGAAAAGACAAAGAAGGGAGGGGAAAAAGACAAGGGCAATATTAAATATAGTAACTTATGGGCTGTTAGAAACATCACAGGAGATTTCCAAAGGCCCTGCCTTCCAAGAGAAACCACACGGTCCCACAGTTTAGTAAACTTGAATGTCTGTTCTACTTGCCTGGCAGAGGTGCCTGCATCATAGAGGCTATCCAGACAAACACACTGGAGGCCAGATTCCAAGTTGTTTTTCTTTAAAGCACAGGCTTGAAAATTAAAATACAAATATTTCATTGATGAAAAACCAAACCTACAAAAATGACCAAATACCATCCAACACAAACTTCCTTTTCTTGTTAGAAGACAAGTCTTAGATTAATATAGTCAACAGTCTTCCCATGAAACATGAGAACAGCATTGTTCCTGCTGCTGGCTTCATTTGTGTTTGTGAAATGATAGCATTTCTATTAATAGAGAAATCGATTTCCCTATATTGAAACCTTAAGTCAAGACAAATGAAAGCTAAGTATTTGAATATGGAGAGTCATTCGTGGTAACCCAAATTCAAAGATAATTTTCAAAACCACTATAAATTAAAGCAAACGTGCAAATCAATAGTCTAAGGGACATGATACCCTATTAAAATTTTAAAACTCTTCAGTGATATACTGAAATATACAAATGATGTCTTTGTTTTTGAAAATTTAACCCATGACACCATCCTACTAGCACATTCTAATAGGATTGCACTAACCAATTGTTAGGTTACACACACGCGTGCATACACACATACACACTCACTGCATTACAGAACTTCAGTGCTAGGCAGGATCTCAGAGAGCCCAGAGGCTGGGTCGTTAGATTCGTGGCACCCATGCCATCACTTCCCCTTCCTTCAGACATCATTAGTCAATTATGGCCCTTTTTGCTTATTAAACCTGGGGTCTGCCTTACAGCCTTTTCAACACAGTACTCTAGGTAGTCACTGAAAATGGATCTGTGTCGGAATGCAAGATAAACTTTAGTAAGTGGAAGAACTGGATTCACATCCAGGTCTGCTTGACTCCACCACGCACATACCTCCTGGCAGCCCATGCTGCCCACTCCTCAAGTCTGTGAAACCTGACTTGTTTTTCACCTTACCTCTCTCTGGCTTCACCTTTTCACTTAGATAAGCACACTCTCTACGTTTCCTTATTTACTAATGGGGACCGTCTGCCACATGGCCATAGAAGCCACAACCCGTCATCAGTGAGCTTTGCCAAGTACAGGATGTTTACCCACTGAGACCTTGCAGAGGCCACTTCTAGCTTGTCTACTGGGTCTCCAATCAACCTGCCACGTACAGCAGAGACAAAAGGTTGTTTGGTTTGTGCAGGCCTCCTTGGCTTGTCGCTTCCCCCGTTCAGGTGGGAAAAGAAAGCAGGTGGGAAAGAAAGTACACAAACCACACGTACCCTTCCCACCCCAAACAGCCCCAGTCACCTGCTACATCCTGAGCCAACAACAGCATAGATTCTTTTAAGGGGAACTGAAGTCAGATGGGCAGTATGGCAGGGATCTTACAGCACAGAGAATTCCAAAATATGAAGCCAAAAAGGAAAATCTGCCCAGGTAAGAAAAATGCTTAGCACAAAACCACAGTGGGAAACAGTGCTTCTGTCATCAACCTCTTGTCCTCGGAATGGGTATTTCATGCAGGTGATTTCACCAGGAAGCGCTAATTGTCTACATTTTGGAGCCCTCCATGTGTGATTCCAACTGCAACTCCACACTGACCCCCATCCTGCCGCCACCCACTTTGGCTCTTCGAATAAAGGCCCCTTGTCGGCAGTATTTTGGACTGCTGTGGTTCCCTTTATAAAAAGGCTCAGCAGGCACTCCAATACTCAGAACTTCGGGGAGCTTGGGAATAGAAGCATGGCAGCCACCGCAGCAATTCAGGCAAGGAAGCAAAGAGTAGGGAAGTGGTGGGATTAAGACGGATTTTGACAGCATTTACATTCAATATTTTCATAGCTTCATCTTACTGCTGCTCACAGCTAAATTGCCAGAAACACAGGTTTCACTTTCCAGTGTTAATTTTATAGAAAGTTAGCTACATGTCACTTGGTTTTTCTAGCCTGAATTTGAATTGCTGATTGAATATAATTTGAGACTGATGACAAATGAATGGATTCTTGGCACTGCTAACAGTTGAAATTGTTCCCCATGTGTCCCCGGACACTAATTACCACTGGGTTCTTAGGCTACAGCAAAGATAATTTCAATTCACAAGCTCATTAAGTGATTGTGATGCTTCTGAGGAATTCTGTTCTCAGACTCCAGATCTATTCCTCGAGATAACCACATGTTCAGCTTTTCAGATAAAGTGATAATAAAAACAGATAAAATATCTTAAAACATGAATAATCTCCCTGAAAAATATTGTCTTCTGAGGCCACATTTTTTTGAAAGAAAGGCTGATTATTTAATGTGAAAAGTTTAATGTTAGTAGTTGAATGTAGCCCCTCACAAAAATGATGTTTAATAAGGTTCCCCCCTCACCTCCCGAAAAGCAGGCTGAATTTTAAGCAAGAAAAATTGAGCACATCTCAATTTGAGAGCCCGCGATTCCAGGGTCAGCAGCAGCTTTAGAGAGACGCGACCGCCAGTCTTGACCCTGCAGGATCTCCACTAATGGATTCAGCTCCTCTCTTATTTTCTTCACCGTGGCAAAAGGATGAGATATTTAATACCAGACTAGCAGCCTCTCTGTGTGTAAAATTTATTGTGGTAATGGCAAATTTGTATGTGCCAACTGGGAGATAGTAGAATATTTAATGGAAATACACACCTACATTAAGATACTAATTTCTGCCACTTACTAATTTTGCGATCAGGACCAAGTTACTTAACATCCTTTGACCACTATTTTCTCATCTGTAAAATGGGGACAATAAAAGCCATCTCACAGGAATGTGGTAAGGACTAAATCACATTATGGACCAAAAGGGTGCCCAGCATAGAGTGGATACTCAAGATCTTTCATGCCTCCCCTTCTGTCTAGCAAGGCAAATGGGCATATGCCGTGTGGACATACTCCAGTTAGCGGCTATGTCACTGTCTAGGTTTGAAATGACGCATTTGCTGTGCTTTTAGAAAGACCCTATTTTGCATGCCTTACTAATCCAAGCCAATCTTTTCATTTTGTGAGGTTTTCCTGAATCGGTCACCAGTTCTCTTAGAACATCAGTGTTTTTATGTGGTTTTATCCAATTTAAGCAAATCCAGCATGTTTGAGAAAACTCCAGCTCTTATCTTTCCTGACCTCTGCAGGAGGGCAAGACATTCTTCTCCCAAGTTGATCAATAGGAGCTATTATCTTTGCAGTTTCACTGATGAGTGACTTTTTGGCACTGATTCTGCAAACATAAGGTTTTGGTATTTAAGCCTGAACAGTGGGAGTGTCACTTGGAGGGAGGGGAAAAAAATAATAAGCCTTGACTCCTCCTCATTGATAAAAGCCTGTGCTCTCCACGAGGATCACTGGTTTGTCTCAGCAGTTGGCAGGGAACAACCCCATGTTCACAGGATGCAGAAGCTCTTCCAAGAAGCCCCTGGCCATGCCACATCCTGTATTCTCATCCAGTAACAAGCTGAGGTTACACAGGCACAAACCAGCATTCTCACGAGACTGGTGGCCAGCCCAGTGGTCACAAAGGCCAAGGGTGAGGGACAAGTGGCTGCCCCAATGCCCTTCATGACCAGTGACACTGAGTCCTGCAGTGTTACATCTGAGTGGGCCGTAGAGGCCCAGGACTTATTTAGCAAACTATGTTGTTTGTTAGTGGGTTTTTTTGCTGCTTGTGAGTCAAACTTTAATTACCACTGTGGGGCGTTTTCCCTACAGAGTTAACAAATTTATAACTTTTTAAAAAGGGGTGCATGTTTTAATGTGGCAATCGTATGTGGATCCTTCTCTCCTTAGATATAAACTAGAAGTGTCATGTGATGTTATATGCAGTATTTTAATTTCTTACAAGTTCAAGTAGCTCATGACTCAAGCCTAAGGATTTCTGGAGGTGTCCTTATAGGGGACCTTGGAGGATCTGGGGGTACAGAGGACAAGGGGCCCAGGCTATAGCTCCTCCTTCAACAGGAACAACTCTACATTTCTCTGTGTTACGTATTCAGGTGTCATGGAAAAATGCGCCGACGCTTTAAACAAAAAAATTTTAAGCCTCTTATCTGGTACAGTCTCCTCATCTGACAGATGAAGAAAGTGAGGCCCACAGCAGTCAAGTGACTTGGCCAAAATCACAGTCCTAAGATAGAGCCAGGCCTTAGAGATGGCTTAGAAATAAATACATGCTTCAATAAAATAAATTTAAAAGAAAAGAAATAAATGCATGCTGCCTTCTCACTGCCCTTAATCTTCCTCTGTCTGTGCCCGTAAGAGATGATATGTCTCCTTAGAAGCCGAGTTCAGAGAGACGCACAGGGAATATCTAAACAGCTGACGTCAGTCACACAAAAGGGGCACACTTTCTTCTATGGTAAAATAAGGTCTCTGCTCGTGATCATCTGGGGAAAGAGGGTGGGAAGGAGGCGAGGGTGCAATGGCTTCAAGTTCTCTGGTAGGCAGCGTTACTTTAGACACAAGGATCTCAGACTTGGTTCCTTCCTCTCCCCAGCGCCTCGGTGGAGGAGAAGCCCATAGCCAGGTACGACACCTCCACCAAAAGCACCTGTCTGGGAAAGTCAGAGCCTGCTCTCCTTAGAAGGGCAGGCAGGCCACATTCCTCAACAGCGCCAGGGGTTAGTCAGCCTGGGCATTGCTCTGGCCCTGGGTTCACAATCACCCCACATCTAGGGTCCTGAATAAGGGGGCCCCTCCACTCTGGGACTCAGTTTATTTACTGAGGAGAGGGAAGTGAGAGCCTCCCTTATCCCCTGTGGGAAAATCAGGAGTGGAGAATTACTATGCTCAGTGTCTACAACGACCTAATCCTCAGTGACCTCAGATTTGGATGTCTGATATAATCTTCAAAATAAGTTTTCAGTACAATCACCAAGAAAGAAGACAGCACAGTCCTGCAACCTTAAACTGTTCAAATACCCAATCACACCACCTACACCGCACTATGAAATGATATCTTTTTATAAAACCTATAATGACTTCGTAAGTAGCACCATTACTGTTCATGTGACAAAGCCACTAATTTGTTGAAGAGAAATTTAAAATATACCAAAATTTGTGGTATTATTCATATTTTTATAGAGAGAGAATTGCAAAAAAAACAAAATCTGTCCAGGTTTTCCCAATGTCTGAGAGGATAACACTCAGAGATCTTCTCAACAATTCCATAAGGCAGGTACCATTATTAACTCCATTCTAAGATTGGACAGCCTGAGGCAGAGATATTAAGGCACTTGCCTACTCAGCTTGTTAGGGGGGGATGGGAATTATGGTCAAACCCAGGAGGTCTGACAGCAGAGCCAGTGTCTCCAATTGTGCCAAAATGGGAGTGGGAGGGAGGCAATGCCAAAAGACGTACCCACTGCTCTCCAGCTTAAGCCCCCTTCAGCCCCAGAGGACCCCAGTGAACCCTAAGTTCAGCAAAACATCGCTCGAGAACCAGTACCAGAGGCCACACTCCTCTCCCGTCAATGCTTGGTTCCCTAATTCTAAAACCCCCAAAAGATGGTGAGAGACACAAAGGGAGGAGAGGAAATACTTCTTGAAACACACTTAAATGTCTTTTTTCCTTTGGAAATATTATTTCCTTCTTTAAATCTGTTGAATTAATATTATGGATCATACACAGTTCTTGTATTTAAAGGAATTATGTTACACAAAGCACCTAATGACACATATCTTCTTTAAGCATATAATGACACATATCTTCTTTAAAATGAATAGAAATATTCTTGAAAACTATCCTACTTAAAAGCCACCATAGTTGGGCTCCTTACCATGGAACTCTGGAGATTCACTCACTCATTTACCCATTCATTCATTCAATACACGTGTATATTAGCACTTTCTATGCATAAAAACTGGGACGAAGAAGCTTGACCTGATCGCTAACATTTTTTGAGAACTTACAGTCTAGTGGGAGAGGAGTACAGGAACACAATTATAAACAGTGTCCCAGGGCAACTACAGAAATGGACAGAAATGGTCTCCCCTTCCCACAAGTCATTCCTCCCGTCTCACCCCAATCAGGCTACAAACACCAAGAGTGTTGAATAAAATACCACAAGAAAAGAATATAATGCATAGCTGAGACTGAAAGAAAAGGACATTCTCAGGTGTCAGAAAGGAAGAGAACAGTAAGTAGAAGCTGATGCGGAAGATACCTGTAAATACAGGTCCTCCAGGCTGGAGGCTGAAATAGCAATGCTCACAATGCTCACAACACGTGGCCAGAGGGAGATCTGGGTTTTTGCCTAAAGCCTTTATGAGAGCCTGGGAGAGCTCCCCCATCTGTGGGAAGGGGCTGGAAATACTTCCCCCAAAGTCCAGAGAAGCTGCTAGAACCCTTGAGTCCACCCAGGACATGGGTAGGGTGGGAGGAAACGTCCCCACAAAAAATCAAAAGGGTATGTAAAGACCAGAGACGTCGCATGTGCCCTTCCCCCAGTTTCTCTCCAATTAAGCTTATGTAATTACGGTATTAAAACCTGGAATTCAACATTGTTATAATGTATGTGTACAGTTCTCTGTCATTTCATTACAGGTGTAGATTCGTATAACCATCACTGCAATCAAGATGAAGAACTATGTCATCACCACTAAGATATCCCTCATACTACTCCTTTAGAGTCACACCCATCCCTCTCCTCCAAACCGTTCCTAACCCCTGGCAACCACTAATCTGTTCTCCATCTCTATAATTTTGTTGTTTCAAGAATGTGATATAAATGAACTCATAAAATGCCCTTGAGATCCACCCAATTTGTTGTGTGTATCAATGGCGTGTCCTTTTTTACTGCTGAGTAGTATTCCATAGTATAGATGTACTATCACACTGAAACCATTCATCTCAGACATTTGGTTGTTTCCATTTTCTGTGTATTAAAAATAAAACTGTTTTAAATGCACTCATAGCCTTTTTTTTTTTTTTTTTTTTTTTTTTTTTTTTTTGTACGCAGGCCTCTCACTTTTGTGCCCTCTCCCATCGTGGAGCACAGGCTCCAGACGCGCAGGCCCAGCTGCCATGGCTCCCGGGCCTAGCCGCTGCGCGGCATGCGGGATCTTCCCGGAGCGGGGCACGAACTCGTGTCCCCTGCATCAGCAGGCAGACTCTCAACCACTGCGCCACCAGGGAAGCCCAACTCATAGCCTTTTGTGCTAAATAAATTCTTTATTTCACTAAGAGGGAAGCTGGATCTAGAAGGAAGGGGCAATAACGCAAGGAAGCAACAATAATCAAACAAGTTAGAAAATATGTTAAATAAGCCTTGACTCTAAACTTAAATCTGTGATAAGAGGTACAACAGAAGTAAACAGAAGGTTCCAAGGCAGCACTGAGGAAGAGTACAACATCCAGTTTGGAGAGGGGAAACCTAAAGGATCAGAGAGTGGGAAAGACTGCTCCAATCTGAGAGGAGGCCTGTGTATTAGAAATACTACGGTACACTAAGGGAAGTGCACATAAATCAATAATGGTCATACTCAACTATACAGGAGCAGCTTTTTCCAAGAGGGAAACTAATAGTAATTTCAAAATCCAGGGACTTCTAGTTTTTTTGGTTTTTTTCCCCACCTTAAAGAGAAAAGGAAACACCTCAGCTAATTACTGGGGAGGAATGATCTTAGGGTCAGTGCAAAGTCCTAAGAGAAATTTCCAGATGACTCTAACCTTGATCTTCCCCAAGGAGAAGTTCAAATGAATGGACCCAAAGTTAGCTCCCTCATTCATCCATGGATGCTTAGTGCAACAAAACAACTAGTTTATTTCTGGCTTCAGAATAAGTTGGCAAAGACAGAGTAAAGAAAGGAGAAAGCCTGCTGAAAAATGCTTAGCCCAGAAATTGGTCTTATCTCCCTCCGGGGGTTTTATTTCATTTCCTTTCGGGTGCTGCAGACACTTCAGATTTCCAATGACATCAACAAACTTCCCTCTTTTCTTCTGGTTTCCACTTGACTGGTCTTTCTTATATGATTTTCCCCTCAAAAGTGCCTCCTGGCAATTTTTCCTTCTTACTCATCCTGCTGCGTCGTTTGTCTTTGTGTTCTGGGGTTTGCCATTTAGTTTCCCCCTTTGTATGGCCCACGCACACTTTCATATTCTATAATCCATTTTGCAATAAAGGTCTATTACTCTGTAATTGCCCCTGGTCAATTCAAAGTCACCTGCCTCTTAAAAGAAACACGAGATCCAAAAAAGATGCTTTCCTCGCTGTAGTTCAATGACAGCTGAGAGTTTATTCTTGAGTCTTGCAAAACAAAGGAAGCCTTGGTTAAGTCCTATATACAGTGGGAAGGAAGTTAAGGTGTGCTGGGTGCTTCCTAAAGCCATAGTGTATTAGTATACAGTTTGGAAAACTAGATGGCCAAAAAGGATTTCTTTTAAAACTCCTTACTTTCACCTGGATTTTAATGTGATCATATTCACTTGTTTGTTCATTAATTCATCCATCCATCCATTCATTCAACAAATATTTATGAAGTACTTACTCTGTTCCAGACTAGCTAAGTGCTAGCTAGGTGCTGGGATATACTAGTGAACAAAAGACCACTCCTTACTTCATGGAACTCACTGTGTGGTAGGGACACAGAGAAGTAAATAAAGAATTAAAGTACAGTATGATAAATGCTGTGTATGGGGTGGAGGCTGGGGAGGTGGGGAGGTAAAGGGACTCAGCACAGTCTCGGAAGATCCTGTCCTGGCCGAAGATTTCGGTGATGAAATTCATGTGGTTTATGGAGAGCCACATGCTTAGATAGACACGAGGAGCCCGAATAATCTAATTTTTTTCTTTGAATAGAACAGAATTTATTTCTGCAAAAAGTGAACAAAGACTGAGACCTCTACAGTGGGTATGGCTTCGCTCGCCGTAATCACATAACTGCCCTTACCTGCAGAGCTTGGCTACTAAAATGAATCTTCTACTGGAAACAGGGAATGTCTCTCCCAGCTTGAGTGATTTAGCTCCAGCCCTGTATACTTCCTAAACTGATTCTTCGACCAGGACTGGATCTTTTGTGCCTTTGTCTCCTTAGCAACATATATATCTGCTGGGAATGGAGGGTTAGTGTAACCTGTCTAAGAGTTTCTAAGTTCCTTTTGCCTTTCTAATTTACACTTGGCTCTGGAATGAGAGAAAATAACTGTCCATTCAACACGATACTACGCATGAGCTAAATGACTTCTGCTCTAGCCAGATCAGCGAAAAAATGGAATATATCAAACAAAATATTTGATGCACAAATTTCATCTCCTTGAAATAGCGTAATACTGACATCAATAACATTTTTCTCGTGTTCGAACCTCAAATGTTTCCTACTTCAAGCTATGTTTAAATCACAGCAAAACAACTGCAGTTCAATAGGAAAATATAATAAATCTGCTAACTCAGTGGTATTCCGTTTCTACTGAAAAGACAGAAAGACTAGAATTACTCTAATTTTCTACTTTACAGTTTGCACTCAATGCTATGGTCCACATATTCTTTGGCCATCAGTGAGTAAGGGTTCTTCCTTTCACTCTGCTTGCATAGTAAACTTCTTGAGGGAAAGGATCATGTCTTGTGCTTCCTTTGTGTCCTACCTGGTTCCTACACGATCCTGGAACATGCTAGATGAGAAGCAGCACAGCAGAGGGATGAAAGGGTCAAACTGAATTTAGAATCAGACATGTTCAAATCCTGGGTCTGTCACATACTAGCTTATGACCTCGGACAAATTACTTCATACCTCTAAACCTCAGCTCCTCATTCATAAAATGGGAACAGTAGTAATGAGCTTGCAGGACTGCAATGAGGATTACTAGAAAAATATTTGAAGATGGGTACAATGCCCAGCAAAGTAGCAGCTATAACTAATTGGTAAAGACTTTTTTACTTACTATAGATACAACTTCAGGGGTATTTAATGCAGTGATTCCCAAACCCAGCTGGGGAGTATGTTAGACAAATACAGATCTTTGGAGCCCCTATCCCTAAACTACCAACTCTCCCGAGGTGGGTCTTATATAACTAGCCTAGTACTGGTTCTCTACAACCCACTAGTTTAGGGAAACTCATATAATGATATGCCTGCCAAAAAACCCAAACAACACAAAAAGCTTTAAATGAACTGAGAAGTTTAATGTAATTTAAGAATCTAGGGGAGAGGGAGTTGGCAGACTAAAACTTAACTCTTGTTTTTGTCATAAAATCCCAGAGCAGCCAGCAATCTCAATATTGAGACAGCCCAGTGAATACTAACCAAGGGCAAAATTGATACCACTTGAATATCTTTCAAAGCGAAGTATTTATGTTTAACTAGAAGGTCCTCTTAATTGGTTGACCAACAATTTAGTCAATTAGACTCTTAGGAGGAAAATTCTCATCCTGTAAAGAGCAGGGCAGTTTTGTCTCCACCAGTATCTCCATTACATAGGATCTCAGTGGCTGGGAATTTTATGTTTGTGGAGCTCTCCACCCAATGAGCAAATTGGGCACACTCTAAAAATATGTAGTCCTCCTACTTTAGGCAGGACTCCCTACAAGGAGGGAGAAACAAAACTCTTTTCAGCTTTGAGTCTCAGCCACTTAAAGCATTTACAAAGAGAAGGCCACTTTGGATGCAGTTGAAAAAGCTATTAAGATTCCAACCACCTCACAGTAATACAAGTACCTTGTATTTAGGTAGCACTTTTCCTTTCAAGAAAGCCTGTACACAGAACAGACATTAGCTCATGACTCCACATGTGAAGGATCAAGGCCTGAGATAATCATACCCTGGTTGGAATTGAAGAAACCCAGATTCAGCCAGAGGACTTGCCTAAAGTCCCCTGGCGTGTCATGAAGTGCCAGGGGAACGTAAGCACCGTCTTCCCTCACCCAAACCTGGCTCCACACAGGCTCTCTGTTACACCGCTGGTGAAATCTCTTTTCCAGTATTAAGGTTTGTTTTTTTTCTAAGCCCCTCTAGCACACTGTTAATTCAATCATTTCAAAGTTCCAAAGAGTGTGGAGCAAACATTTTTTTAAACTATTTTCAGAAAAAAATCTATTGAAAGTATAATTTGTATTTTCTGCCTGTCCCTGGAAACCAAGTGTTTAAGTTAATGAGATTGAGGGACGCCTGGGTTAGTGGAACTTACCTTAATCAGAGAGGTAAATTTAGGAGGATTACTATTATCCCGCAAGATAGTAAGATGATTTTGCTCCAGCCGTGTTAGCCTACGCGTGTAGGATCCAGATGGCTGGCAATTTTCAAATACTTAATTTGCCTCAAATTGCTCCAGTTTAAAATGCTTTGCCCGTCTGGACTGGGTTTCCTGCACCATGTCATTATTGATAGCCTGGGAGATCAATAATTAAAATTAAATAGAGGGAAACATTAAGCAGAGCATAAGCCGGGGCCAGAATCCCTTCCCAGAGCCTCTTAGTTTAATCTCTCCCTCTTCTGAGATCCCATAGTGTTTTATCAATTCCTCTCTTACAACACTTTACAATTGTAAGGTGACCTACAATTGCTTCAGTGTCCTTGACTAAAATTGCACACTTCTCAAGGCTGGAGATGAGGTCTGACTTATTTATCTCTACATTACGCACAGCAGCTGCTGTTGAATTGTATACATAGTAGGCACTCAACAAATGTTTTCTGAATGTATAGGTGATATAATAGCTGCACTCTCCATATTTTACCACATTTATTTGTATAAGGTAGTGGGGTAGATTGCAAAATGCCACAATTCATTCCTCCCTGTACCCACAACTTTTTGCAGCTTTTCCCATGAAGAGATACAGTCTACTTCCCCAACTTGAATCTGGTCTGGCCTTTGTGACTTGCTTTGGCTAACAAAATGTGCTGAGACCAGCTTGGCCTGGTCCAGACCAAAGAACCACACAGCCAACACACTGACTCACGAGGTAAATAAATGTTTATTGTTTCTGGTCACCAAATTTTGGGGTGGTGTGTTATGTGCATTATTTGTGGGTAACAGATACCCATTTACAGATGAGAACACTAAGGCTCAATGAGGTTAGGAACTAGCCTAATGCCATAGAGTGAAAAAGCCAGGATTTGAATCCAGTCTTTCCGTTTCCAAAGCCCACAGTCTTTCCACTAAATAAACTGACCAAATCTGAAATATTCTTGGGCATTCAGAAATAAGTTTGAGAAACTAAAGGCAAGAGACGAATGTGGGAGGAGCTTCCTTTCCTTGCTGTGAAGCAGGATGGAGAACCGCCCACCAGAGTGAGCTACCTCTGTCAGACAGGGTCCCGTGTGCGCAGCTCATCTGATCCGATTAAAGAGATGCAAAAGTACAGGATCCTTTTACACAATGATCTGGAAGGAATGATATTCACGCATCCATAAACACAGACTCAACTTATAGCGACTGCTATTCAAAGCTGGTGATTTGGTCATTCCCTCCTGCGATATACTTTTTCTTCATCCTCTTATCAGAAAGAAAAGTAATTTTGCACGTAGTAAATTTTGTGACTATTCCCTTCCACCATCGACGTGCCGTGTCTGTTTCAGTTTTCAAATCTGATGGAAACTGTTTGAGTTGGTTCCCAGGTGTCAACATCTGCATCTGAAATGTAGTGCTACCTGCAGCCTTTTAAACAGCCTGGGTATTTGTGGCTGCAGGCATGGGAACTTTTCACAACAATGCAAGAGCATGCTTTGGATTTGCCAAAGAGCCTCTCTTAGGTGAAAAGGGAGGGTTCTTCCTTCTCCCAGGGCCGACAAGCAGCAGCATTTCAGGAGGACTTTCTAATCACCAGCAATGAACAGGAACGACCAGTGCTACTGTCCACATGATGGATGGGGTGGCCTGTTCGCTCATGTGTGTCACCTACCACGATGGGCTCCTTGATCTCCGGCTGATAAGAGAACATTCTTAACAGCTGCTTGGCTCAGAAAAGGTGTATACTTCCCCTGTATGGAATGTGGGCGTCCATTTTCAGTCAGGGATGACCAAGGTATTTGGGAGAATTTGTTGCAGCTGGTGGAACAGCTTGGGAGAAGGAAGTAAGCTGACGGGTCCTGTTTCACTGCCTCCCCACTTGAGGTCACAGTTGAGGTTCCATGGCTGTGACATCGGCCACCAGAAGTCCTCCCTCTTCTGTAGGCCTTCCCCATAAGTCCTTCCTGCTGCCCTTGTTTTTCCTCACCTGCTGCCTCAAGGTCCCCATCAAGCAAGTGTAGCCTCAGCACACAGGATTATTTTATTTAGCAATCTTGAGTAAAAAAGGTTTTTCAAAGTTTGACACAAAATCTAAAAGCCATAAAAAGATGATACATTTGATTGCATTAAAAATTCTACAAGGAAAAAAAGCAGAAACTGGGAAGAAAAAATTATTGCAACTCAAAAGGCAAAGGCTAACTGCCATAATATAGTAAGCAAAGCCTCCTACAAATAAGCAAGGAAGAAAAACAAGAATGCAATAGATAAGTGGGCAAAGGGAATAAATGGACATTTTTTTTTTTTTTTTTTTTTTTTTTTTGCGGTACGCGGGTCTCTCACTGTTGTGGCCCCTCCCGCTGCGGAGCACAGGCTCCGGACACGCAGGCTCAGCGGCCATGGCTCACGGGCCCAGCCGCTCCACGGCACGTGGGATCTTCCCGGACCGGGGCACGAACCCGTGTCCCCTGCATCGGCAGACGGACTCGCAACCACTGCGCCACCAGGGAAGCCCTAGACAATTTATAAATAAGGAAACGTGGTTCTTAAACACATGAAACCATACTAAGCTCACTGATAATATAAAAAATGCAAATTAAAATGTCAATGTGATGTCATGTCCCTCCAATCAGATTAGGAATTTAAAAAGAGCTTGATATCTCTCTATATTAAGAGGGATATGAAGAAACAGGGACCCTTATATTGATAGGTACGAACGTAAACTGGTACAACTTGGCAATATCTATGAAAAGTTTAAATACAAATACCCTGTCAATAGCAATTCTACTTTTAGGAATTTATCTTACAGATGTCCTCAAACATGTATGAAATGCTACTTACACAAGATTCTCAATGTAGTATTGTTTATAACAGAAAAAGATTGGAAACAACCTACTTGTCCAGCTACAGGGTTACTGGTAAAATAAATTATGGCCTATCCAAAATTTGCAATGGAACACAATGCACCTGTTGAAAAGAATAAAGAAGCTCTGTAGGTACTGATTTGGAAAGAAATCACCAAAATATATCCTTAAGTTATATTAAAAAAGGAAGGTACTGATTGTGTATATAGAAAAATATCATTTGTATAAAAAGAAAAAAATGCTTGTGCTTTTATATTTGTGGATATATGCAATATATATAAAAGTTACAATGTTAAAATACAAGGTCAGGGAAATTGGATCACACTGAGCAGCCATCATCTTTTACATTCTCCTTTCCTATTGTCATACCATGTTCTCCACACTGGAATGGGAACTGTGAGAGGTAGAGTTAGTGAAGCGAGACAAGTGATCCAGAGGAGAGAAGGGTCATCACATTTCATGACAACCGTGTCGATGATGGTGGACTGACTTCCTTAATATGCTTAGATGTTAACAGCTACCAATAGGGTGTTCCTTTTATGTGCAAAGAAACTTCTAAGCCTTCCTTTCTGTACCTTAAAGAAACTCAAAAGCATTAATTCGTGATGTCTGCCAACATCTTCAGGTAGTAGATTTCAATGGATATAGCAACTAAATCACAAACAAAGCAACGAAAGTAAAATCTGCTGCACTGGATACACAACCCAAATTAGATGTGGGAAAAAATGGTGACCAAAAGGGTGAAGAAGAGCTGTTTCTCCCTGCTGTTCACTGGTGATTGGCGGATACACTGCCAGGTGTGGAATGCCTGTGTTGGGATGCCCATCACCAGGCATGGATGACATCATTCCAAATGCATACATGGCAAACAGGCTAACTAAGAAGTGACCACATGGATGCGACTTTGCAAAATAAGACTTTATTTAGCTGCATGTCAGCAATCTGGCAACCCCAAATATTTGAAAAATAGCCATAACTATAGATAAATATTTTTTTAATGTTTTGAGTGGTTAAAGTAGAATTTATAAAACCTATACCATAAAGCTCATGTATGTCCATTGTAAGTGAATCTACTAGTCCTATACGAAAGCCGGGGTATTTAGTGTACACAGTTTTAACATGCCTTTCAACTAGAATAGTGCCTTATGTTGGGAATATTCTGGGTACTCTATTAAAATGCCAAGAAAGTGAGTCGTTCTCCCTTCCCCTTCACTGTTTTTGTTTTTATAGAAAGGAAGAGACTCTGGCTTTTACCTTTTTAAAATATAAATATATGGCATGTGCTTGGGAGGATGAGGAATTAGGTTTTCAAACACACAGCTGAGTTTCTGAGAGAGAATGCCATTCAACTGTTTTATCCTCTGTAAAAATACAATTTCCCTTCTCTTGAAAAGGGGTTTAGAATTTTGTCTGTAAGTGTATAAAGGTTCGAAATAAAACTGAAAAGTCTTCTTGTTTTGCAAAGAGCTCATAATGAAAAGATATTTAGATGAGTTAGGCCTGTAAATCAGAAATACGCAGGATATATCTGACTATTCGGGAACTTTCAAAAACAGCACCAGTATTTCCAAGGCACTCCATTCATCCTCCCAAGGGCAAATTTGGAAACTGACAATTTAGCTGGGCACTGGAGAGTCAGTGCATTACAGAACACGGTGGGGTGGGGTGGGGTAAGCAAGCCTTCTCTAGGCTTTCATGTTTGAAGACCCAAGTTCAAAGTGCTTCTTGGGAGTTTCAGCCAAAATATCCTCCCACCCCAGACTTCTCTTCCTGAGCAAGTCTTTGGATTTTCAGCTTAATAACGAAAAGGCCTATACTTCAGTCCATGCCCTCAATGGATCCTGTGACTGTGTCAGAAGACACAGCTCCATATCTAACAGTACAACTAAATTTTATTTCAAAAGTACAGCCCGGGTACCCTCTGGGTGCTCGTGTGACCATGAAGAAGGTATATGGAAGCAGGGACTACCTGCTCCCTCTTAAGGAGCTGACAGCCAGGAGAGGAAAAACAAATGGGGAATATGTGAAATGATGCAAGACTGATCCTAAACTGAATAAAAGTAAGTGCTGCAGGGCTTCCCTGGTGGCGCAGTGGTTGAGAGTCTGCCTGCCAATGCAGGGGACATGGGTTCGAGCCCTGGTCTGGGAAGATCCCACATGCTGCGGAGCAACTGGGCCCATGAGCCACAATTACTGAGCCTGCGCGTCTGGAGCCTGTGCTCTGCAACAACAGAGGCCGTGATAGTGAGAGGCCTGCACACCGCAATGAAGAGTGGCCCCGCTTGCCACAACTAGAGAAAGCCCATGCACAGAAACGAAGACCCAACACAGCCATAAATAAATAAATAAATACATTAAAAAAAAAAAAAAAAGTAAGTGCTACAGACCTCAGGCATTCTGAGCAATGAAGAAGAAATGCTGGGAAGGAACGAGGGGTAGCTTAATCTATTGAACTGATTCGTCAGTATCCACAGACCCATCCTTCCATATGGACATCACTGTTAGGGAATAAACTCAAAAGAATGGGGGGGTGATGAAATTTCTAGTCACTCTATTCTACCAGATAAACTGTGGTCCAGAATTGGTTGAGACACATGATGAGAGATCTAGAAACCACATCACTTAAGAAACAGTAGAAGAAACCCAGAATGCTTGGCCAAAGCAGACTAGTGAATGACTGATGGCTGTTTTCAACTATCAGAGAAGGGATACATAAAGGAAGATGTGATCTATTCTGTAAGGCTATAAAGAGCAGAATCAGGACCAATGGATTGAAGGCAACCATTACAAAAGTTACAGAAGTTACACCAAAGTAGGTTTTAACTGAAAATAAAGAAGATAATCTAACAGTCAGAGTGGCCCCAAAATAGAATGAACTAATCAACGGCCACCAAAAACCCAAAAGCAAACATTCACTGATAGTCTACTATTTTCAGACACTGAAAAATGTTTTAAATGAATTGTCTCATTTTCTCCTCATAATTTTATAAGGTTATTATTATCATCTCCATTACTATTCATATTTCACAAAAAAATAGACAGAATAAAAAAATAAATAAGAGAGATTAAATAATTTGTCCAAACTCACACAACAAGTATATGGCTGAGGCAGGTTTCAAAGCCAAAGTCCAAGCTGTTACAATTATATTATATTGTTTAAAAAGGAGTTTAAAAATCAGAAAATAACAAGTGTTGGTGAGAATGTAGAGAAATTGGAACCCTTGTGCATTGTTAGTGGGAATGTAAAATGGTCCAGTTGTTGTGGAAAATGGTATGGCAGTTCCTCAAAAAATTAAACATAGAATTACCATATGATCCAGAAATTCTATTTCTGGGTATATACCCGAAAGAATTGAAAGCAAGAACTTAAACATATATTCTGAAACTAGATTGTGGTAATGGTTGCACAACATCATGAATGTACTAAATGTCACTGAATTGTACACTTAATGATTAATTTTATGTTATGTGTATTTTACCACAATAAAAAAAAAGAAAAAAGAAAAGAACTGAAACATGTATTTGTACACACATGTTCACAGCAGCATTATTCACAATAGCTAAAAGGCGGATGCAACCCAAGTGCCCATCTTCAGATGAATGGATAAATAAAATGTGGTACATATATACAATGGAATATTATTAAACCTTAAAAAGGAAGGAGGGCTTCCCTGGTGGCGCAGTGGTTCACCTGCCGATGCAGGGGACACGGGTTCGTGTCCCGGTCCGGGAAGATCCCACACGCCACAGAAAGGCTGGGCCCATGAGCCATGGCCGCTGAGCCTGCGCGTCCAGAGCCTATGGTCCGCAACGGGAGAGGCCACAACAGGGAGAGGCCAGGGTACCGCAAAAAAAAAAAAAAAAAAGGAAGGAAATTCTGACACATACTACAACATGGGTGAACTCTGAAGTCATTATGCTAAGTAAAACAAGCCAGACCACAAAGGACAAATACTGTATGATTCCAATTACATGAAGTACCTAGAGCAGTCAAATTCATGGAGACAGAAAGTAGAATGGTGGTTGCCACAGGCTGAGGGGTGGAAGGGATAGAGCATTCTTGTTTAATGGGTACAGAGTTTCAGTGTGGAAAGATGAAAAAGTTGTGCAGATGAAGGGTGGTGATGGTCACCAAATGAGTGAATTTAACGCCACTGAACTGTACACATAAGGATGGTTAAAATGGCTAATTTTGTGTTATGTATATTTAACCACAATATGTTTTTAAAAGGAGTGAGATGTTCATGGCTAGAAGTGTTCAAGTGGAGACAAGATGTCCATATGTCAGAGATGCTGAGGAAGGGATTATTATTCCAGGAAGGGGCTGGGTTAAGAGAACTCTGAGATTCCTTCCGACTCTAAAATTCTCTGACAAGATAAGCACTTCATCAATGACAGAAGTAAAAACCTGTTTTATTTTTCCCCCAAAAGACAGACTACTTTTTATCCTGGAGCTTCCCAGCCTGGACCCTGAGACAGCTGGGTCCTAGAGTTGGTTTACAATCAGATTCTCTCATTTTCGTAAAGCATATTACCAGCAAACCATTTCCAGCTCCATTTTAATGAGGACCAGTTTGTTATTTTTTTGGAAACCCCTGACTTCCATTGTTATAGAAAAGATACAAGAAAAGAAAACCTAGGTCTTGCAGTTCAAGAATTAATGAAGGCCCTGAAACAATTACGCCTTAAATATACAAGGGTCTCCTTAATGTAAATAGACTGTATTTCACTGCAAATCTTCTTAGAACAAGGGATCCATTTCAGCATGACAGAGTGGGCGATGTAGCAGGGCTATAGTGTGCACTTAGTTTTCGATTTTACTTCCGTTGCCGTTGAGTACTGTACAAATAGCCTGGCTTAAAGGATCTGGGAAACACTAGGTCACAGTGTGAAATATATGCTAATATAGCACAATTTATATAAAAATAGAGGAATGTAAAGAGCTAACTGAAGCCAGAGGTAGTGGCTCCAGCCAAGTGGGGTCTGAGGAACATTGATAATGCAAAGAGAATGTTGTTCTCATTAAAACCTCCAGGAATACTACCCTCAGGTTTTCTTCCAGTTTAAATGCCATGATAAATTAAAACTGAATTTCTGCTGCTCTCTGAAAGCAGGCATATGTCTCTGCATTACTGAATCAGGGTATGACAGGTTAAATATAAATTAAAAGTCAGTATGACACAAAGATTAACATTCCCAGTCCCCACGGCTCAAGAGCTAATAGAATAGTGGGGAAAAGCTGAAAGTGTGTTAAATAGGCAGCCAACGTGAAAAGTGAAATAAGTATGGTTAAAAACAACTGTTGTTTAGTTACCATTTATGGGTCAGACAAGAGAATTTCACACTCATTGTCTCATTTAGTCCTCATGATGTACGTTAAAAACCAGAATAACATTTATTTATATAATAAATTCCGCTGAAATCATTCCACAACAAACCCATGGTGGACTCATCTATTAGCTCATTTCCAGAGGCAGGCAGGCTCTCGGACCTCTGACACGTTCTGATTACTTGGGTCTGTGTAACAGCATTCAAGGGGTAAAAAGAGCCAAGGCAGGGACAACAGAAAAGCCATTGATGGATTCTAGGTAATTGAGGCAGAAAACCTGGAATTTAAGGCCTAAAGGTGAAGTTCAAAAGTATATATAATTTATTAGATGGTATGGGTTTGGTTCTCCTCTGCTACTGTCCATCTTCCATGCCATAATCCCCACACCATATGAGGGTTCTTTTCTAAGAACCCCCTGGTTAGAACCTTCACTGGGCATCTATTTCACATGAGATGAAGTCTAAAGCCCTCAGCAGAGCATGCAAAGTCCTTTATAATCTAGTCTGCCATTATTCCAGCCATGCTAAACCATAGCTCACCATTCCAAAGACACTTCACCCTTTCATGCCCTGATTCTCCTTACTGGGATGCTCATTTCCATCCCTCTGCCCTCCTCTAATTCATTCTTTGATATTCAAATCAGGACAGGGATTATATCTTTCTTATTCACTACTGTAATCTCAGTGCAAGGAATAGAGTTGGTGCTAAGTAAATGTTTATTGAATGCAAGAGTGAGGGAGATAAAGAAAGACATAAATAAAGGAGGGAGGTAGAGCGGGAGCAATCTGTCTCGTCTTTCATCCTTCCAAGCCATTCCCTCCTCTAAGCTATACAGAAAATAGTCATACACCCCTTTACACTGTTCTCCAAGCTTACCTATTGCTATGCTTTTTCCCCATCTAGACTCTCAGCAACCCAAAGGCAAGGACTGTGTTTTTCTAGATAGCCAATACTTAACTCAGTGCCTGGCAGTAAACAAGAAATGACTGAATGAATCGTTTTGAAGTTCTTATAAATCCCACTTAAAGGAATTACTTTAGCTGGTAGTAATGTGGAAGTCTCAGGCAACATTTTTTTGTTTGCTTTGTTTTTGTTTTTTTTTTTGCGCTACGCGGGCCTCTCACTGTTGTGGCCTCTCCTGTTGCGGAGCACAGGCTCTGGACGTGCAGGCTCAGCGGCCATGGCTCACGGGCCCAGCCGCTCCATGGCATGTGGGATCTTCCCGGACTGGGGCACGAACCCGTGTCCCCCGCAACGGCAGGCAGACTCTCAACCACTGCGCCACCAGGGAAGCCCTCAGGCAACATCTGGATCGGGTCCCTGTGATTCAAGTTTGGCAGACTGGGTAAACAACCATCTGACAAAATATGGTCCAAGTAAGGACTCTTTCCGTTTTCGAGAGCCAACCTAGATTTACGCACTGAAGCTCTTCCTCCTTAGAAAGCTCTAAAGGTCTTCCCTCAGAAGCTGTTTATACACACTTTTCACAAGCTTAGTTATCAGATTTCCCAGTCCAGAGTTGACTAGACACAACGAATGGACAGCAGGAAAGGAGATGGAGGCAGATAAACTAGAAAGCACTCTGAAGAGAAAGAGAGAGGACTCAAGGACAGCTTGGGGCAATCAGTCTAAACTCCAACAGACCCTGGGTCTGTACTATACGGCAGCACCGTCCAATAGCTCACAATGGTGACCGTGCATTATTGTGAAAAGGAATCCCTTTTTACGAAGACAGAGGTGTATGGGCAATCCATTAAGGAAGATTTCCACTAAACAGCAAAGCATTTGGCATTCAATGGGGAATGCTTTGGTTAGTTGGAAAATTCACTTAGGTAGAACAGCTAATGAGCTGACAATGCCAGATATAAAATGTGCTCCTATAGAAACCAAAGAGACTTCATATCGTGTAATCTGTCCATTTCCAGATACCCGACACATGGAAATGGACCAAGGGAAACATCAGCATGAAAATACACTTTAAGTTAGGGTCCTAAATGCAATTCCAGGAGAGGCTGTATTCCCAGGCAATCCCAAACCAACTGCATGGCCTTACATATGCCTCTCTGCACAGAAACTCTTTCAGGAGCTTACGTTTGATACAAAGAAAGTCAACATGAAGTCAACAGGAGCAGCTAACTTGAACACCCTAATGACATTTACAGGACTAGTCATGAATGCAGATTTAGCCGGGGACAATTCTCTGCACAAAGCAATCACTATGCACTGACTTTAATCCTATGCCATGCAGCACCCTTTCCAGGATGCACAAATAGCAAACTTTAAATGTGATGGGCTGTGGTCTGGCTTCACGGAGAGAGAGGGGGGCAAACACTGTGGTGGACAGGGGAGTGGGCAGCAGTATACAGGTTCCAAAGCTCTGTCTTTCATTGACCATTTTCCCTTCCCCCCATTCCCCTCTCCCCCTTAGAGACTTCCCTGAGTTTGAGGTTCAGTCTGGGGACCCCTTGAAAGAAAACATTCTCAATACCCCTACTTCCTCCTATTCGGCCACCCTCATTCATTCCACCTTATTTAGAACCCACACCTTGCCCAGGCATTAAGCTAGGCAATTCCACAAAAATGATCTCATTTATGTGACAAAGTTGAAAATGACATGTTTCAACTTCATCTTCATGAACTATAGGGCACACAGAGAGTGTACATTAATTCATAGACTGAGGTCTGTTTAGAAAGGCTTACGTGTCCCTTGCTAAAAGAAAGAGCAGGGGGCTTCCCTGGTGGCGCAGTGGTTGAGGGTCCGCCTGCCGATGCAGGGGACACGGGTTCGTGCCCCGGTCCAGGAAGATCCCACATGCCGCGGAGCGGCTGGGCCCGTGAGCCATGGCCACTGAGCCTGCACGTCCGGAGCCTGTGCTCCGCAACGGGAGAGGCCACAACAGTGAGAGGCCCGCATACAGAAAAAAAAAAAAAGAAAGAAAGAGCAGGAACTATTATGATTTAGTAATCACCTACAGTGAGCCACACAGGGTGGGGTACTTAGTATCCCTTTGTTTCTTATTTGATCTTTACAATAACCTGGCAAGGAAGCATGACATAGTAAATGAGGAAACTGTGGTTCTGAGAAATTAATCTCAGCTCAAAATCATGCAGCTAGTTGATGTCTCTAGCTAGAGCCTGGATTCAGACTTGGGTCTGTTGGACCTTGAAGGCCTAACTTACTTCACTCTACCATTTTTATTAAAGAATCAGGACATTTGCCCTTTCAACAATGGGGAGCTAAAGGAAGTTTTAAAGCTGTGGTCTGATGTGATAATATCCCAAATCAACCCATTTGGAAATCCTGAGGGACTACAAAGTACCAGCCCCATATGCCTGCCTTACTGAATATTTCTAAAACCTTAAAATCTGGTTCAAAGAAGCTTCAAGAACATTCCTAACTGGGGAATGTAATAGCTCCAGAACCCTGAAAAGGTATGGAAAGGCCAACTTCAACTTTCTTAGCCATCATTTCTAGAGGGGTCTTCCTTCCCCTTGGTGCCCATCTCTCAGCAGTGTGGGCAGAGAGGTTAGGACACTGGACAGTCTTTCTCCCCAATCTCAGTATCAACCAATATCATCAATATCAAGCAGAGGACTTGCTACCAGCTACCAGGCTTTGGTAGTCTGGGAAGTAGTAAAGAATAAAGAAATTTTAGAGAGCAATTCAGACTATCACACAGTATCCCCTGGACCTTAGTTTCCATATCTGTAAGATGGGGGAGGGTGGTAAAATTTCTTTCTGGTGGTTGTTATAGCAATCAAAGAGACAATGTATATAAATTATAGAGCATAATGCCTGGCACACTGGAGGCTCTTCATCATCAGTCAGCTGAATTTAGTATCTTTAACATTCTCTTCTTGTGCTGTTCATAAATATCTTGTGAGCTTAATAAATCACAATAATGGCACGAGGCAACATTTACTGAGTGCCTACTATGTGCCAGGCACTGTTTCAATTACTTATTTAATCATCGCAATAATGTTAAAAGGTAGGTACTACTTTTATTCCCATTTTACCAGTAAGAACACTAAGGCACAGATGAATTTGCCCAGGTTATATATCAAGTTAACTAGGGAGTCTGGTTGGATGTCCCGCTACTCCACTTGTCGTAACTACTTTTGCTATTATTTTGTATAATTATCATAGCTCCCTTTAGTCCCAAAGGAATTCTCATCTAACTCCTTGAAAGCAGTTCCTAGGAATACTCTAATTTATCAATAGCATATATCTTAAACTCCCAGAGTCTGAAAGGGCATTCAATTCTCTGACACTTAATGCAGTCTCTTCAGTTTAACTTCCTGGCTATTTAAAGATGTCTTGAGTTTGCTCCAAGTTTACTGAGTCTACCCAGAAAACAAAACCTTCTTAACGGCTTTGGTTTTGTAGACTTCGTAAACATTCTTAGAATGATAAAAGGATCACATGTGGTGTTATCTTATTGAATAATGGTCTGGTGTGTCTTCTCCTAAATGAAATGTTGGAGCAGTGTTTTTGTAGGCCAGTGATACATTAGAATAATACCATATATTTATACAGTGCTCTGCAATTTTCGAAGTGCTTTCCCAATTACTGTCTCATTTGATCCTCACCGCAGGCTTGCAAAGCAAGCAGGGCTACTATTATAACCAGCCCCATTTTATAGTCAATGTGGTCAAGCAGAAAGTATCCTGGGCTTTGAAGGAAAACAGAATAGGGTTCTGTTCCTTGCTCCTCAATATTCTAGCTGTGTGACCTTGAACTAGTTTCCTAACCCTTCCAAGCTTCAGTTTCTTCATCTGCCAATTGGGCAGAAGAATTTACAAGGTTATGCAGAGGATCAAATGAGGTCGTCAGCGTAAGACAATCAGAACAGTGCCTGTCACCAATTATTTTATTATCATTATTATTAATTATTTAATTCTTTAGTTTTAGTATTATTTGTTACTAGACAAAACATCATTAAAAAAAGAAAACCAAAAAGGAGGCAGCGAGAACAAAGTCCTGAAAACAAATTGGGCAAAGTGGGCTTTTATCCCCTTTCGGGCACTGGTTGCCAAGGAAGGGAGCATGTGACTTCAGTCACGTGATCCATGAAGAGGACCAGAGGAAGGGAAATGAACACTAGCTCACTTTGACAGCCCAGGAACAGCCCAGGAGCCCTCACTTTGGTGCCAGGGACCTTGGCTTGCTCAGAGCACACCTGAAACCCTGGGCCAGGCCCACCCTCCCCTGCCTTCCACCCATTTTCCCAGTGGCCGGGACCAGGCTGAGCCTTCCAGCCCAGCCAGAGGATCCCAGGACCCCAGGCTCTCAAGACACCACGAGGGAGCCATGCATCAGCCCAGTCTGGCAGGTTCTATATCCTGATTGTGCCATTGGATGAACTCCCTTCTTATCAGAGTGGTCCTTTCGGAAGGTAAAAAGGAATACTCTCTAGGTGGGGAGAGGAAAAACAACCCCAAGAATCAGACCCTGACTTAAAGGCAAGCATCGATCCTAGCCTCTGGGAGGTCTCCCTTAGCCCCACATGGGAAGCTTTAACCTTCTCTGGGCTTCCAGCCCTAGCCCACCCCAGCCTATCCCAGGACAGACTAGACTACTGGGGCTGGAGCTGAACCTCTGTGAGGAAGGAGCAGAGACGGAGGAGCCTGTGGGAACTGAATCCTCTTCTGGCTCCATTCTGGGCTCAGGGGGCTACTTAACCTGTTTGACTTCGGTCTCCCTGTCAGTAAAAAACGATTGTCACAAGAATGAAATGTGACCATGGATGTCAGCCCTGAGCACCGTGCCTCCTATAGAGTAGATGAAAAAATAAATGATGGTGGTCGATTTTATAATTACTGTCTCCGCTGTTATCGTTATTAATTACACCGAAGTGATGCAGGTTTCTCTGATCTGGCAACGTGAGTGATCCAGACAAGTGTGTATTTGTTCTTCTAATAACTCCCAGAATCCAAAGCCTGTCTGTCTTCCTCTCACAATCTGCTAATGTGATCACTACAGCTTCCTGGGGCCATGCCCATGATTGCCCTTTCCTGAAAACCCAGCCTGGGGAGCTCTCCAGTGGAGAGGATTTTGTTTGTGGGCAGATAGCACTCTGGCTCCTGCAACAAGCATCCTTTGAGGGACAAGTGCTGGTTGGCCCCCTTACACAGAGCCCCAGGGTGGCTAAGACCATCCCCACCTCCTTCCCTCCCAGAGCCAGGTGGCTGAGGCCATCTATGCCTTCTGGCTAAACCCAAACCCCATTTTCTAAGCTTAACATAAACCAAGTGAGACGCCTGTTGACAGATGGAAAAGGGCAAGAGATTGAAAGCGACCTTGTAGATGAGAGCTGAGGTCTGTGTCTGCCCAGGCCCAACCTGACAATTACCTTGCCGCGAAAATGATGCCATTTACAGAAGATTTGGTTAATGATAGGTATAAGGCCGATGGTGGTACTTTTCTAAAGTAAGTTCTCAAACTCTGAAAGTGGGACCTTAGTATTTGGAGAAGTATTAATATTCTTCGCTGGTTGCCAGGCAGGAGCCCAAAAAAGGTACAGCAGCGATATGAGTTCACACAGGTCAGTCACTGTATTACATGGATTAAATGTCTCATGGAGGTAGGGTCATGGCAGTGTAACTTAAGAGAAGGGTCTGCATCAGGGATGTTCCTGGCCTCTCGTTTCCTGGAGGGATCTCCCACCACCTTCACAACCTCGGGCTGTTTCATCAAAATCCTCAGGCCTTAGCTGCCACAATCTTATATCAGAGAAACTAATACCAACTAGATTTTTTCTTTTTGTAAAAAAGTTGGACCTTTGAGGCAAAGGGTTGAGTTAATTAATCCCTTTCCTCATTCATGGTTCATTATCAACACTGGTCCAGGAAAAATCCCTCTTTTATTTATTTTTCTGTTTATTCCCTTTAATCCACATTCCTCTCCCCTACCATAGGTACACACCCCACAGACTTCACGTGTATGCTTTTGTTCCCAAACATTCTTGCAAATGTGCATTGTCATTTTGTGTGTATGTATTTTTAATTTTTTAATTGGAATTGAGTTTTAGATCTGTTTCTTATCATTTTTACCCAGCATTGTACTTTCAGATTCATCCACGTCATTATCAGCGTATCTACTTCATTACTTCTAAGTGCTGCATCCTATTTATGCTGGTCTTTTGTCCTTGGTCCTTTCTGGGCTGTTTGGTCATTTTCCCCTAGCCCTGTGCCCCTGAGGCTGACCTTTTCTACCTTGAATTGCAGCGCCAGCTCTTCCCTGGTCTCCAGCCCGCCATCCCACTCTGCAGATCTGAGACTGGTCAGCCTCCAGAATCCCATGAGTCAATTTCTTAACTCCTTATATATATATTGATATATGTCCAACTGGTTCTGTTTCTCTGGAGAACCCTGACTAATAAAGATGTGCACCCAAATTGTCTCCAATTCCCAGCCAACACCAACAGTGCTGTGGTGAAGACTCTTTACATGTTCCCTTACAGAAGTGTATGAGAGTTTCTTTGGTTTATATACCCAGAGGTAAAATATCGGGGTCATGGAATGATATCAACTGTATGGTGTTATAAACCATAATGCTATAACAAAATTAAAACATTTCACAATTATTTAGAGAGTGTTTACCATGTGCCAGACACAATATGTGGGAACTAGCAACAGAATAATCTACAAAATCATCCTTGCCCATACTGAACTTTCAGCAAAAAAGTATATAAATGATCTGGCAGACTGTTGGTGCCTAAGAAATGTGTAATTATCACTGAGGCCAAAATTATCTACACCACAGCTTTTTGTCCATATCACTTTATTGTTCCATTAATCTTCATCAACTTGATTTTACTATTCCAGGAAATTCTTGGCCAGGAAGATAAAGGTTGCAAATAACTTCCTGAAAACTCCATTTAATAAACATCAAATTGATCAACCTTTCCATAGATAGCATAAAATGACTGTTCATTCTCCAACATTCTCACTGATAGCTGTGTTCACTAATTCTAAACAATTATATCTTGATCCTTACACAATCCGACCAAGTCCCTGCATTCAAAGAACTGTCTTAACCCAAATCCCCAAACATCATAAATATCACAGCTTTTCCCTTTCTCCTCTTTCAAGGTAGTGTTCTCCCTTATCACAATAATAACTGCAGCTTTGGGCTTTCAACAGGTCATTAGGGTAGTTCTTTCAGGAAGCCAACATCAACTATCTCTATAAAGCATGTCTTGTATTTCCTCTTCCCCTCCCTGAATGCAGAAAAAAAAGCGGTGGTTTGGAATTAAAATCAAGATCCCCTAATTCTAATCTCACTGGGCTGATCACAACCCCCAGTGTACATCCACCACAGATGGACATAACTTCTACAACATCTGTAAATGAAAGGGCAATGGTTGATGATTGCTAACGCACTCCAACACAAACTGGTATGAAAATCTGTTCAGGGAAATTATCAGCAACAAAAATGTCAGTTTCTTAGGAGGTTGAATTTAAGCACTCTTGCTAAGATCTTAGATGGGGAAGAGAGGATATGAATATTTTCCTTCTACAAAAGACGTGAACATTTTGGTACAGTGTGCATACCACAACGGTATAGCTTGTGGGGAGCATGTGTCAGAGGCAAGGACAAGCAAGGTAGAGTCACATGGGGATGATGGTGGAGATGATAATATAGTGGAGAGTGCCTCTGCCATGTTCTGGACACTGTTCTAAGTCGTATGAACTCATTTGATTCTTAGAACAATTCTACGAGGTCAATGCTGTTACCATCTCCTTTACTGATGAGGAAATTCAGTGAAGACGGGCAATCTTCCAGAGCTTCAGAATGACAGCCAACTTACTAGGTTCATTTTCTTATATACCTTTGAAGGTGCTAATGAATAAAGCCAAATAGCTGATGGAAGGAAGAGGGGGAAGAAGAGGGGGAAAAAACACAAGACATTGGGATCTAGATTCTCCTCAGGCTGGAACTCTCTCCTAAATGGTGAAAAGTCAATGATGGTGTTACAGTACCACAGTTTGACAATAGTGTGTGTCTAGTTAATGGCATGATGTTGCCGTTGGACTAGAGAGTATGTGCATCGCATTAAATCAAATTGTACGTCTCTGTTACTTCCTGAAGTAATACTGGAAGTTTGATTCTTAAAGTGGACCACTTTTCCCCCTCTGAGCATCTATAGCTTTCTGAAATCCCTAATTTCATGCTTAAACAGTCTTAGAAGAGCAGAAAACAGAGTCAGAAGACATTAGAAGATCTGCATTCAAGCCCCAATTCAATCCTTTCCTGGCTGTTTCCTAAGGGCTACATAGTTTTTACTTCTCTGCACTTCAGTTTCCTTATCAGGAACATAAAAGGATTAGACAAGGTCACCCAACCAGCATTCACATTCCATGACATTACCTTTTGTCAACTCTACCAGGAGTGCATTGCAGGGGTATCTAGTTTTCCTGCGTGTTGCTGTTTAACTTATGAATGCATGTCTTGGCTCCCCAAAGGACTGTTGATTCCTTGAGGGCAAAACCTCTACCATATACTTTGTTCTTGAAACCATATAAAATACATTTTTTTCAAATTCCACAGCACTATTAGCCCAGTGGATGATCAAAAAATAGTTTCCAAATGAATGAATGCACCCTTGCAAGTCATGATTTATGCTTCAGCCAATTAAATGCTATCCTTTTTAACAATCCTCAGCATGAATTTTGGAAGATGGCAAGCTGCTGCATGTGGCTGAAACGATGGAAGCCTCTTTCCCAATCCCATTCACAGGTCCCTAAGGTGGACGAGGTATCACCCATCAAGGAAATGCCTAATGGAATACTGTCTCAGCAGATTACACAGCATCAACCTCAGACAGGACTGTGGGATCTCAAAGCCAGGGAGAAATTATATAACGCTCAGAAATGTGCTTTGGCACAGAGTGGGGGCACTGTGGCACCGCTTCGTGTGTGTTCAGCAATTTCAGCATCCCATGATTTTTCTGTTTCATACTTCTGGGCATGAAATAGAAAGAATGCTGTGTAACTGCTTAACTGCTAGATAGCTGACCCCAAAAAAGTTCATTTCAGAGAACTCACCCAGGCAGCTAATTATACCATCACAGCTAATTATTGATTTACTTTTTAAAGACTAATCTTCCACTTTAAAAATCCATATTATTGCTATTTCTAAGGCAGGAAGAAACAGAGGGACACAATTTAATGATGGGTCACTCACTAGTCAAATGCTAGCATGATTCATTAACAAGCTATACCATATTGTCAAAATACAGTACTGTAAACTTATAATCAATTTTTATTCATTTGGGAGATATTTCTAGCTTGTGGGGAATCCAGAGTCCTTGCTCCAGTATCGTCTTTTTTCCTCTTCCTCTGCCAGCCATTTGATTTTAATGTTCATTAGCCCCTCCAAAGAATGTGAGGAAAAAACCAGGAAGTCAGGCCACCGGACAGCAGTTCTGGCCGATCACCTACTGGGCTAAAATGACATTTAATCTGTGCTTTGACTGTTCTTCTTTTGTTGCAGATAATAAAGAAACAGCTCTGATGCAAATAGAATGTTGGTGCTGGGAGAAACTTTGGAAGCCTTCTACTGCAAACATGCTTTATAGATTATAAAACTGAGGTACAATGAGGCAAAATGCCTTGTTGGAGGTCACATAGGTAGCCAGAGGCAGAGCTGAAATAAGAACCCAAATCTTTAGACTCTCAGTTCAGTGCTTTCCCCTTAAACGTTTTAGTAAGTGTGGTAAAGACACAGGCTCAGAAAAAGACATGAGAAAATAAGAGTTTATGTATCTAACACATTCTTAGGAAGATTCAAGTAATGTCCACATGAAAGACATATTCAATTAGTATTTTAGGAAAATTCAACTAATACTGATATTCAGTATTTCTTGACCGCCTACTATGTGCTCTTTTATTTTACGTTTTCTCATTTACTCTTCAGCACAGCCCAGTAAAGTTGATTTTAATATTTCCATTTTGCTGAGAAGGAAGCTAAGGCTCAGAGAGGCAAAGAGATTTGCTCAAGGGCACACGGCTAGTAAGGATTTAATTCTAGATTTAAATCCAAGTTTTCTGGCTCAGTACAGAGCTTTTTCACTCATTTCAGTGCTTTACAAACTTCAAATATTCATATTCCACTTTCCCAGTATTTTGTTACCAGAACTATTGCTGACTTATATTTCCTTAGTTGATACACTGTTTTTACTCAAATCAATTTAGCCTTCACTTAAGATGTAGTACCCATGAGATCATGAGTTTAGTGGATTAAATATGAGTCATATACATAAGTTAAACATAAAACTTAAAAAATTTTTTTTAAATTCATCTTTATGGCATCTGAAATTTCAACTGCAAACTGCCAACTACTTCACACTTTGAGAAACAGGGACCTCATAGGCATGTTTTAAGGAATAAATATATAGCACTTAGAACACTTAGGGCTCTGTGGCCATCGTTATATTATCATCATTAGTCAAAGCTTCCTAATCCTCGCTCCCAGGAGAATCTCCTGAGATACTTTTTTTTTTTTAAGTTTCTAAGTTTTAAAATTTTCATTTATTTTTGGCTGGGTTTTGGGTCTTTGCAGGCTTTCTCTAATTGCGGCGAGCGGGGGCTACTCTTCATTGCGGTGCGCGGGCTTCTCATTGTGGTGGCTTCTCTTGTTGTGGAGCACGGGCTCTAGGCACGTGGGCTTCAGTAGCTGTGGCACGTGGGCTCAGTAGTTGTGGCTCACGGGCTCTAGAGCGCAGGCTCAGTAGTTGTGGCGCACGGGCTTAGGTGCTCTGCGGCATGTGGGATCTTCCCCCACCAGGGTTCGAACCCGTGTCCCCTGCATTGGCAGGTGGATTCTTAATCACTGCACCACCAGGTAAGTCCCCAGAGATACCTTTTAAAATGCATATTCTCAGACCCTGTTTCTGGATCTGGGATGAAGGCCAGGAACTGACTTTATAAACAAACATTCAGAATGTCTGCTTCTGATGCTTAAGTCATATTCCTAGAAACCCCGTGACACGATATTGGGGACTATACCATTGACTGAAGCAGGAGTCCCTCAGCATAACGACCTCCATCAACACTTTAAACAAGCCTTGATATTATTTTGGAGTCACCAGATCACAAAGCAGAAGTGACTCCACAGGTGCCTTAATTTGGACCCTATTTCTATGAAGTGCTCCAGCCACAAAAAATCCCAAACAGGTTGTCATCAGCTTTGTTTTCAGAGGTCCTCCTTTGGCAGCCCCTGTGCGAATCTCTCTTTTCCCACTGGGACAGAGTAGAGGTATCTGGGGGGTAGAAGTTCACTCTCTTCAGGCCTCGCATTTTCATGGATGGAATATCCCAAAGCAGTGAAGTCATAAATATGCCCCGGGCAGCCCATGGGGAGCGTTTGATCTTCTGCCCAGTGATGTCTGCTTGTCATCTGCTCAGCCTCATTCATCACAATAAAGACAAGGAGCTAAATTAGAGAGCAAGATCCAGTGTTGGAGATCTCTGTGGAGGAGACAGGACAGCCGTCACCCTGGGACAGGCCAAGAGGGCAGGGGGCAAGGAGGTGGAGTGATTGTGGCAAAGCCAGGTGGGCCAGCAGGTGAGTGAGACCAGGAGAAGAGGAGAGACCCCGCCCATCCTCAGCACGGGCTCCCTGACCACGAATGTGGGCACTGTCGGCTGCACGGTTAGCTCAATACTCAGCATTTCAAGGCAGAAAGTGGTAACAACCAGCTATGTGTTGTTTAGGTCTTCAGTCTTTAAAAAAAAATTAATTAGCTGCCAACATTGAATAAAAGGAAATTGTACAAGTCTGGATTTCTGGTTTTTCTGAAAAAATGGACAATCTCATAACACTAGGTCCATAATCCAATGTGTCAACAATTGGCTAGAGTTAAATAGACCATTTACATCAGACAAAGTACTGATATCCAGTTGTGATGTCCACATCACTCTTCAATGGATTATATCGAACCTTCTTCACCCAAATACCTACCTGCCCTGTTGGCAATGGAGTTGGTAAACCACATGAAACCCACTTTGCTGAGTGAAATACAGATGCCACTACCATATTATCTTCTTTCCTTTCCCAAACCTCTATATTTGTAAAATGCCAGGGCCCAAGACCTAACTAATACCTCATAGGTTCAATAAACATGAGTTGATGAATAAAGAAATGTATTGAGCCTAAAGCTGTGCTAGGCATCTCAGGGGATGATACAAAAGTGAGCACGACATGCACAGGACTTCAAAGAGGGAGTCTGGGACAGAAAAAAGGGCACCAGAGTTGGTCTGACTTGGCTGGTGTCTTTGGGCAAATCACTTAACCTCTCTGAGCCTTGGGTTCCTCATCAGGAAAGTAAGGATATTAGACCTCACAAGGTTGTTTGAAGGGTTAAATGAAAGAATGTATTTGAGAACCCAGGCTAAAGGGAAATTCCCTGTAAGTACACCAAAGTTAGAAGGTGAAAATATGCAACAGAGAGGGAAGCATAGGGCAAAGAAGGAAACATACAGTAGGTTGAGGGGCTCAGAAAAAGCTCCAGGAAGGAAATGGGTTGTAATCTCGGCCTTGAGAGACACACAGGATCAGGTCTTACTGAGAGATGAGTGAGAAAATTCTAGGCAGAAAAAAGGGTAAGAGTGGAAGGGTACAGAGTAGAAAGGTGGGTTTGATCAGGACATCGAGGGTAGCCCATGAATGCCATGCAAAGGACCGCAAACCCGATTCACACAGTCTACTACCCACCCATTGTGGGCGTGAGCGTGACTGAGAATAACGTTTTATCATCTGCAGACTCTCCTTGCGCCTGAGCTAACTCCTCTTACTCACACCCATCAGGTAGATAAAAGGTCATGATTCCAGTGACACCCCCACACACACATGCACACACACATGCACACACATACACAGGCACACATGTACCGCTAGTCAGGCCGTTCCAGATCCTCCTTTTATAAGCACTGCCATTAGAATGTTCACAATGAAGGGCTTTAAATCAATCTAAGCGGTGAACTTTAAACTTGGCCCAACTTTTGCAAGATTTATGAAAACCTTTCATGTGAGGTTTTGCAGATGATTTATTTTTATATTGCTGGGTGATATATATTTTTAAAGCCCAAAATGAGATGAAAGAACTGGTAGGTTTCTACATCTTGAAGAGTAGTAGAACTACCCTGGTACTTAATACTCAAAGCATCCTACTACCAGTTGGAGCAAATATTAACAAGATTATTTCAATTATGAAAATGCTAATGCAAATGTATTGCTTATTATGTGCCAAGCCCTGTTCTAAGTGCATTACATATATTAACTCCCTTAATCTTTACAACAGCCTATAGGTTATGCAAGATTATAATTATCCTCATTTTATAGATGAGGAAAGTAAGGCATAAAAGGGTTAAATAATTTGTCCAAGGTCATGTACCTAATAGATGACAGAGCTGTGGTTTGGGCCCAGAGTCTACTCCTTAACCAATATGCTACTCTACCTCTCATGAAGAATATGAACATCTATGCAGGAAGTAAGGAAGGAGTCACAGAGGGCTTTGAAGAAGGACTGACTCCATCTGGATTGTCTGCATCCAAGGGCAACAACGGATAGTGCTTGAGAGAGAAGAAGACCCCTAATAGTGAATGCCTTATTGTCCACAGACACAGAAGGTCAGAGCTAAAGTCCTTTAGACCTCAGCTAGGGAAGCAGTAAGTGCAGTGGCTAAGAGTGAGGGCCCTGGAACCATACTGCCCGAGTTGGTTCCATCACTCTCTGCTCTGTGCCCTGAGGCAGGTTACTTAACTTCTCAAGACCTCAGTTTTCTCATCTGTTCAATGGAAATAATCATATTTACCTCATAGAGCTGTTGAGAAGATCAAAATAATTCATAAAAGCAGTTAGAATGGTGTCCGGCATATAAGAAGCTCTCAACCAAGGTTAGCTATTGTTCTTATTTCGGCACTTCCCTCTTTCTGATCAGAATCTAACAAAGCAGCTCCATGTAGGGCTAGTTTTATTCCAGTTTTAAGTGTGGCTGATCTTAGAGTTTAGTCACCCCCAGGCAGGGCCTATGAGCTCATGGAGTGGACCACCCGGGGTCAGTTTGCCAGAGAGATTGGAGTACCTCTTAAGGGAAGAAAGAGTTAACAACCAGGGTTTGAGCCAAGGAAGGACCAAGAGAACAAAACAATCGTTCTGCTTTCATTATTATTTTGATCTTCTCTTTATGCCCATATTAATGTGATCTGAAGAAATAAAAAATTACTTATTTTTAATCAATTTATTAAGTACCTACCATTACCTATTATTGCACTAGATTCTAGAAACACAAAAGGTAATGGTCCCTGCCCTCACAGAGCCCATGGTCTTCTGGTAAGAGAGGAGCCAGGCAATGTCCTAACAGCAATGAAGGGGAGCAATGGATGGGGGGCTATGGGAACAGGCAGCAGGAGTGACCAACCCACACTTTGGAATTTGGGTAAGATTTCCTGGAGGAAGCAATATCTGACTCAAGATCTAAGGAATAAAATGGAGTGGTCCAAACAAGTGAGGGAAGGGGTGGCTGGCGCTTTAAGATTTAAGGAAAAAGGGGGCAGGCAATGAGACTGGAGAAGTCAGCAGGGCCATGGCAAAGAGACTAGATTTTATTCTGTATTCTAAGGGCAGGGGGGAGCCGCGAAGGAGGTGCCATGCAGAGGACTGATGTAATCAGAGTTACACAAAGAAAGATTAAGTGTCTGGAATGTGAAGAAGTGACTGGGGGCTGGAAAACCTGAGGAAAAGTAGCAGGGATTAGGGTAAAGAGAAGGGGACTGAAATGAACAATGTCTCCATAGGAGGGGTAATTAACAGACCTGGGTGGTTCAATAGAAGTGGACTGGACAGCAGGAAAGGAAATGGAGGAAGAGAGATTTCTGGCTCGGACACTGGGTGGACAAGAGGACTCTTCATGGAGAGAGAGGAAACACAGGAGAGAAGCTGGTTTGGGTGGGGATCGGGGGAGAAGATGACACCAAACTCAGTCTTGGACAAGCTGAGTTTTAGGTGGCTCTTAGACTCCCAATGGGAGCTAACAATCGGCTCTGAGTCTGTAGCTCAGAAGAGCAACCCAGACTGGAAATACAGATGGGAAGCCATCACTCAACAGGTATTATCTAGAATGATGGGAGAGGATGAAACTCTCAAGTGAGACCATGGAATGTGAGAGAAGACCAAACCTGGTACCAAACCATGAGAAGCAGCAGAATTTAATGGAAACGTAAAGAAAGCAGGAGTTGCCAAAGAAGTGAAATAGCTTGTCTGTATCTTCCTCCACCCCTGAGGGCATTAAACTTCATAAGGGCAGGTTCTCCATCTCGTTCAGTATTTTATTCCTGGCACCAGGCACGGAGCCTGGCGCAAAGCAACAACTCAGTAAATATTTCTTGAATGAATGAGTAAATTGTCTAAGTTCACACAACCAGAAAGCCACAGTAGTTGGGATGACTCCAAACAGGATTTCTCCCACTGTGTGCTGAGAAAGTCCAGAATCTGGAGTAAAGAGAAAAGTGATATGTAAGGTTCCCCGATAGCTCTATAATTCTAGGATTCTAAGGATGCTCTTGTTTAATGCTCCTTGTCACAAAACATTTAATGGGAAATTATTCATTCATTTTATTATTTCCTGGGTCTGCACCACCTTCTGTAAACACTGAACTTTGTGAGTGAATTCCTGCAGACTTGATGGCTATGCTATCATGGTCCCTGGCAGAACGGTTTACAGGGGACCTTCTCTTTCTGCCTGTGCAAGGCACATGGATCCCAGCCAGGCAGTTCACCGGATGCTACGGTCAGGACCTTTTAGAGAACTAGTGGATGTGTACAATAAACTTGAGGGTGGGATAGTTTGATTCATCTCACTCTTTTCTGTTATGGTATTTCCCACACAGCAAAGAAACTGGCACTGTTATTTTTAGCGTTCATTACAGAAATATCTATATTTTATTTTATTTTATTTTATTTTATTTTTATTTTGCGGTACGTGGGCCTCTCACTGTTGTGGACTCTCCCGCTGCGGAGCACAGGCTCCGGACGCGCAGGCTCAGCGGCCATGGCTCACGGGCCCAGCCGCTCCGCGGCATGTGGGATCCTCCCAGACCGGGGCACGAACCCACGTCCCCTGCATCGGCAGGCGGACTCTCAACCACTGCGCCACCAGGGAAGCCCAGAAATATCTATATTTTAGATAAGGTTCTATATTTAGAAGTTTATCTAAACATATAAACATTTAAATTAGGCTTATCTAAACATGTAAATATTTAAATACCTAAATAAATATATAAGTATCTAGATATTTAGACATTTGGATAGGTTTCTATATTTTAGATTTCTCATAAGAAAAATTATAGGCATTGCTAAAAAAACCAAAAAAAAACAGAAAGAGAAATGTTAATGAGAGAATAAAAATATTTCATAATCCTACTATCCAGAAATAATCATTATTGTCATTTGGGGTTACTTCAACTCCTTTTCTATACACTGCTTTAAATAGCCGAGATTGAATAAAATAACTATGTACATTCCTTCTTAATATAATATTCTATTTTATGTATATGCCAAATTTATAAAATTATTCTCTTATTGCTAAGCATTTATTTTGTATTTTCAGTACTGTAAGTTTGTTATTAATAACTTTGTCCATAAATTATCTACATTCTAGGCCACTTCTCTAGAACAGATTCCGAAAAATGAATTACTAGGTCAAATACAATGTAATTATCATATAACCTTCTTTGACAGAAAAACTTCTTACCATCTACCTGTAAATTATTAACAGATGCAGAAGTATATTATACATAGACATACATAGACATACACTCATGCAGTCATATACCCTTACCAATTTCTAAAGGCCTAAAGAGTACAAAATGTAATAAGGAATTATGCGTCCGCTGTAAGAGGAGCTTCCTAAACAGACTTTGGCCTAATTCATTTTCCAGGATTAAAAAAAAAAAAACGAAAAACTCACCTTCACATGGATGCTCACTCATAACGTGTCATAGCACACCACCAGCCACAGGAACCCAAATGCCACAGAGTATCATGAAGTGTCAGGGTCAGGAGGGACCAGGACATCCTCTAGTCCAAACTCCCATTGTATGAATGAGGAAGCTGAGGACCAGAGAGAAAGGATGATTTCATCATCCACTTTAGTGATAAAGTCACACAAATAAAATAGTAAATGACAGAATTAGCATGAGGGCAGGTGGCTTTAGGTCACTTCAGTGCTTACTGAACTTCTTGCACAAGCCAGTGCGCAAGTGTGGAAATACAGAGGTGACTACAGCAGGGTCGATAAAGATGGTAGAAGATAGAAAGAGGAGAACTAACAGGAGGAGTTATGAAAGGGAACTGTGTTTATTTTCCCCTGTAGGATAGTATCTTTACTACGTTATCTTCCATTTTATGCAGGTATTGTTTTTTCTCAACTTGGGTTCTAATGATGTTATTTCTTAAGAAGGAATCAAAACTTAATACTTATTCCAAAAATTGGAGACAGGACATAAATAATTATATCCGCCAGGTTTTATAAAATATTAGACTAATAACAACCACCTCCACAACTGCTTTGTTTATTGAACAGTTACTATGTGCCGAGCACTATTCTAAGCCCTTCACTTATAATACAGTTGGCTATTGAAGTACGTGAGTGTTAGGGGCACCGACGTTCCAAACAGTCGAAAATCCACTTATAATTTATAGTCAGCCAAGCCCTCTATGTTCACAGTTCCTCTGTATCTAAGGTTCCACATCCTCAGATTCAATCAACCATGGATCATGTAGTATTGTACTATTTCATACTGACAGAGATCAGCGTCGAAGTGGACCCACACAGCTCAAACCCTTGTTCAAGGGTCAGCTGTAATTCGTTTAGGCTGAGCCTCTACTAAATCATAGCAAGGCCCCTTAAGAACTCATTTGAGAAAATCCCAAACCTGAGGAGGCCAAATAAATTAAATCCCGTAGAGCTTAGAGAATCCCTCCTGATAAGGCAGCACCGAATCAAAGTGGAATGTAAGCAGGTAAGTCGGAAAACAAGGTCACTGAAAAACAAGGTGTGAAGGCCTCCTGGAAAGCTGCTATCTGCTAGCCCAGGAATTGATCTGAAGTAAGAAGCTTTTAGACCAATTGGTTCAATGCTTGTTCATGCTCCAGTTAAGGAGATTAGCCCCACAATACGTAATGCCAGTTCCCTCAATCAAAGTGGAAACTAAAATTTGACTAACCTGAAACAATACTTAGTTCTCAATTACTGAGAGGTTTTCAGAGGCAGGAAAATAATTAGAAAAAGTAACTAATTACAAAAAAGAAGCTCTTAATCAGGACTTGGTTGAGATGGGCAGGAAGTGTCACTTAGAGGGAAGAGTGCAAGGTGAGGGTATGCGGCTTGGGCAGGACACCAACAGAGACTCATTCAGCCTTTCCTTAGCTCACCTCAGACTAGGTAAGTTTTTTTTGTTTGTTTTTTTACATCTTTATTGGAGTATAACTGCTTTACAATGGTGTGTTAGTTTCTGCTTTATAACAAAGTCAATCAGTTATACATATGTTCCCATATCTCTTCCCTCTTGCGTCTCCCTCCCTCCCACCCTCCCTAGCCCACCCCTCTAGGTGGTCACCAAGCACCGAGCTGATCTCCCTGTGCTATGCGGCTGCTTCCCACTAGCTATCTATTTTACGTTTGGTAGTGTATATATGTCCATGCCACTCTCTCGCTTTGTCACAGCTAGGTAAGTTTTTGAAGTCTTCAGATAGATCACACCTCCATACGAGGTTACCCAGCAAGAAATTTTACAAGCCTAGGCATCTGTTTGTCCCTGTGCAAAATTCAAAGACTTCAGGCTAGAACGGACTGTTCTCATGAACAGCCAAGTGACTCTGTCAACACACTGAGCTCAGGTGTGTCCTGCAATCCATGAGGAAGCTCTACACGCATGAGACCCAGGAAGCATATCTTGACATGCACAGCTGACGTTCAATGAAGGGGATTCCAGCTGGCACGCTGACAGTTCTGAGTAACTGAACCAACAGAGCAGCGTCGCCAGCGTGCTTTATGGCTACTTACTTGTTTGGCAACTTCCAAAGAAGCTAACTGGCTTTTACCACATCTGAGACATTACATGACAGAGCACGAGGATCAGAATGATAACTGGTTGTGGGTGGCAGGTATCCAGCGTTTATCCTGTGTCAGGCACTGCACTCAAGCTTTACTGACAATATAGGATTTAGTCCCCCCTAGCAATCCTGAGGGGGTTACTGTCAGTAATGGTCATGTCCCCACTTTAAAGAGGAATAAACTGAGGCTGAGAAGTTTAGCGACTTGCCCAAGGTCACAGAGCTGGTTAATAAGGAAGATGGAATTAGAGTCCAGGTCTGTCTGTGGTATTCACTGGGGCGACCACTGCCTCCCATGCTTCGTTTAGGAGCACCTCAAGCTTAATTTAGTATTTTGTCAATTAATTTGAAACCCAAGTCTCCAAAAAGGACTTATCCTCTTAATATGCAAATGATATAATAAAAGCTTAGAACTCTCTGTGCTGTGGACTGGACATTTGTGTCCCCCCCAAATTCCTATGGTAAAACCTAATGTCCAATGTGATGGTATTAGGAGGGGGGGCCTTTGGGGGTGATTAGGTCATGAAGGTGGAGTCCTCATGATTGGAATCAGTGCCCTTATAAAGGAGACCCCAGAGAGCTAGCTAGCCCCTTCTGCAATGAAAAGTTACAGCGAAAAGACGGTCACCTGTGAATCCGGAAGGAGGCCCTCCCGAACCTGCCAGTGCCTTGATCTTGGACTTTCAGTCCCCAGACACCCAGGTTATGGTATTTTGTTATAGCCACCCGAACAGTCTAACACTGGGACTATACTGAATGAGGCAACAACAGCACATTAGTATAAAATAATCTCTCGAAACACTTGTGATTCTCAGCAGCTGTGACTTACAACTGTGCAAGCCCCTGGGGAAAGAGTCCTCGCATTGCCCTGATGGGCTTTTGGAAACTCAGGGTTCAGTTTTTCTTCTTTTAGAGAAAATATTACAAGCTGTGGTCAGTTTGCTCAGATAGGTTTAACACATTGAGTGTTTTCCTAAACAAATGAAATGTCCGGCAAAGTGTTATGTGGAGAAACACTGTTATTGAAGTTTCCAATGACAACACCATTTATGCTAATCAGCGGCCAGTATAGACACTCTTTCCATGAGCAAGTGCTGAGAAACCAGGTGGTCTAAGCCTTCCTGTCCAGCTTCACCAGGGAAAGAGTGTAAGTGTACACATCTAAAGTCACCAAGGGAGGCAGGAGAGTGCAGTGGGGAGCTCTGGACGCACTTAGACCTGGGCTTTCTTAACTTCTCCAAACCTCAGCTTCTTTATCTGTAAAATATAGAGAATGATTCTTCTTCATGGAGTTGTTAGAATGAGATAACTGATGGTACATAAAGTGCATGGCACACTAAAAAGTGCTCAATAAATGGTAGCAATTAATACTAGATAACTTTCCATTTCCTGGTACCTACGGGGGCAGAAAGACCATGTGGAAATTTGAACACAAAGTTAACCCCTAAGGGAACCCTTAATAAACCTGTTCCCTAGGTTTTCAACTGTAAGCCTGGGCTTCCCTGGTGGCGCAGTGGTTGAGAGTCCGCCTGCCAATGCAGGGGACACGGGTTCGTGCCCCGGTCCGGGAAGATCCCACATGCCGCGGAGCGGCTGGGCCCGTGAGCCATGGCCGCTGAGCCTGCGCGTCCGGAGCCTGTGCTCCGCAATGGGAGAGGCCACAGCAGTGAGAGGCCCGCGTACAGAAAAACAAAAAAACAAAAAAAAACAAAAAACTGTAAGCCTCTTCATGCCCAGCTGAGAAACTCATCTTGTTTTAAAAAGAGCTTCAGGTCATGCCTCTAGCCCATACATCGAGGTGCTCAGACTCAGGAGGTGAAGCGCACGACCACACATTCAGAAACCAGGAGTCACAACCGAAATCAGACCACCATGTGTTACTGACACTGCATGGGTGAACAATCAAAAGTGCCCCACTGCTGAGGGTCCAAGCTTTCTGTGAATTAGCACAACTAATTTCACACAAACTGATGAAATCCACAAGTCGATTTACATCACCTCAGAAATTAGGAAGGGAAGGAAATGCTTCCTTCAGAACCCTCAAAGATCAACTGTAAGCTCCTTATGGGACAAAAAGTGTGATTTAATTATTTTATTCCCCTGCTCCTGGCATAGCACTGAACATCTAATAAAACTCAAATATGTGATAAAGAATGGGTGAAATGAAAAACTGAATTCAGGCTGTAATGTCAGTTTTTACAGAAGGGACCAAGATTCCATCCACCTTACTGCTCTACCATCCTTAGAAAGATGGATACTGGTCCTCCAGGCACTGAATCTGCATTCTAGATAACTGGACGGAAAAAGCAGTTAGTGGAAGGGAAGGAATCAAGGGTGCTTCCTCCTCTTAAAAGTCCTCCTTTAAGTTCCAAGTAGCACTTATACTTGGATCTCATTGGCTAGGAATTAGTCACATGACCACACCTAGCTGTAAAAGCAACTGGGAAACGTATATATTTTTACCTGGGAGGCAACGTATGCAGTTACAAATCAGAGTTCTTTTTCTAAAAGAGGAAAAGATACTGGGAGGCAACTAGCACTCTTTGATACATACGGTGTGTAGGTTACTATAATTAGATAATTAATTAATTAAAGCATTCATTACACAAACATTATTGAAATTTAAACTTTACTAGGCAACCAGATACTGATCTAGGTATTAAGGGTATAAAGATAATACGTGGCACCTTTTATTAAGAAACTCACTGTCTAGTGTGCAAGGCACTATTATCTAACCAGTCAGCCAATGTGATTAGGCAACAAGTCCCAATATTTCTCAAATCCATCCCCTCCCTCCATCCTCTACCATATCCAAGTTTGGGCCTTCACCTGGTTTTATTGAACCATCTTACTCTGGTCTAATGAACAACTTCTGAATTTTCTTTTTCTCCTCAAAGACACCCTTGAGCTTCCTGCTTTAAATCCGTCACGTGTCCCATCACCTCCAGACAGAATCTGCATTCTTTCACTTGCCATACATCGTGTGGCCCCAGTGACCTCTCCAAGCACCATGACCCACCACCCCTGCCCTGCACCTGCCCACAGACAGCACAGAGATAGTTTGGGATCCCAGCCTATGTCACGATACTCTCACCTCCACGTCTTTCCTCCTGCTTGGTCCTACCTAAGGCACTCTCTCCACGCACCTATCTGAATGTCACTTGATCATTATTCAAGACACAGTTAGGTCATCACCAACTCTAGGAGGCTTTTCTGCCCCCAGCTCCTTCCTCCTTCCACAGCTAGGAGTGGATGCTACACTCTTCTTCTGCTCTCTTAGCAGCCCCTGCGTGTACATCTCCATGTGCTTATGTCTCTACGCAGAAGTGAACTGTGTTACCTTTCCCTTCACCTTTGTGTCTTCCATTTGAGTATTCCCAGTGCTTGGCACATTTGAGCAGCCATTCCTTCCTTCCTTCATTCAAGAGGACCTCTATTAACAAGTGAGATCCATCTCCTAGTCTCACAGACCTTAGAATCTTAAAGGCACCTAATAGGAACTGAATTCAGACTGTAATGTCAATGTTTTAAAAGGAAAGAAAGGAATGAAGAAAAGGAGGGAAGGATTGAAGGAAGGAGGGAGGGAGGAAGGAAAGTAAAGGAAGAAAGGAAAAGGAGAGAGGAAGAAAGATGAAAGGGAAGAAAGAAAAGAGGGAGGTAATTAAATGCTAACTCAGCCCTCTGGTGCATCAAACTGCTTTGCCTGCAGACAGTCACTAAAATATTTGAAAGCTGTTGTCACATTCCCATTAATTCTTCTCTTTTCCTAACCTAAAAAAGTATTTTTAGGCTTTTTTCCCCCAACACATTCTCTAATACCACTTTTAGGCTAACCTCTTCATTTTGAAATGCCCCACTTTCCAAGCTTGCTTCTCCTAATAATAAACATTTCTCCTAGAAGATCTAATCCTTTTTTGTACTTTTTAGAAAAATGAAACTTAAGCATATCAGTAATTGGCAATAAACGGAAAGGCTAGAAGTTCAAAGGTTTAAACCAGTCTTTTGAGGGGCTCTCTAACACAAGCCCCTTTAAGAAGCCTTGACAGGAATGTTAATTACTTAAGCAAAGTCAAGCATGACAAACACTTACACCAAGTGTCTGGTCAAACTTTAACAACAAATGTAACTTGAGGTCTCCAGCTCATCTTTCTGCTAAACAGAGCCCCAGGATTCAAACAGGATTAGTGCTACAGACCTGTTCCTATTCAAAAATAAACCATTATAGAAAGCCCAGCATTTTATTCAAGTGGCTGATGGAGATTCATGAATCCTTTCAGCTGCGCAAACTAAGACCTTCTCCCTTGACAATCTTGACCACAGAGACACCATTAAGAAGTTTAATATCGCAGCAATTCCAGGCATGCTTTGTGCTTTGATGAAGCAGGAAGATGCCATCATCATGATATGGTTGTGTGACGATCTCCCATCAACAAAAGATCTCTCCATCAAGGAAATTCACACTTACTCTCTCTCTGGATCAAAGCACTGAACGTTGTCATTCATTCATTCGACAAACAGTAAAAAGGATCCTTCTAGACATAAGAGGTGAGTGGTAAATTCACTGCCCTGCCCTCAAGGAGCTCAGCATTTGGTGGGGGAAGGCACCCCATACATCAACACTGATGACTCAGTGTGATAAACTCTGACAGCAGGGCACTTGAGGGACTCTGTGAGCTCAGACAGGAGGATATCAATGCCAAGGAAGTAGAAAAGGCTTCTTGCAGGAGTGATGTTTGAATCGGGTCATTTTAAATGAGCAGTATTTGGGCTTCCCTGGTGGCGCAGTGGTTGAGGGTCCGCCTGCCGATGCAGGGGACGCGGGTTCGTGGCCCGGTCCGGGAAGATCCCACATGCCGCGGAGCAGCTAGGCCCGTGAGCCATGGTCGCTGAGCCTGCGCGTCCGGAGCCTGTGCTCCACAATGGGAGAGGCCACAACAGTGAGAGGCCAGCGTACTGCAAAAAAAAAAAAAAAAAAAAGCAGTATTTGCTAGGGACGGGGCTGGAGAAGGGATACAGGGATGAGGAGGACACTTGAGGCAGAAGAGGCTGTTGTGCAAATGTCCAGACTCATTAAAGGATACAAGGAAGGGGATTCAGCACCGTTGGAGGTTAAGAATTTGGAAATATAAGGAGGGCACTGGGAACTGGAACTGGAATGTTAAACTACTGATTGCTAGCTCCTCAGCTCGTATTGTTTCAGTGAGTAAACCTGCTGCCTAATTGTGCCCAGCAAAGAGGAGACACAGAACATGTAAGTTTTGAAGGGAAGGTTGGGGAAAGGAAATTTTGAACGTGTGATACGCTTCACCAGAGTTCCCTGCTCATTCAGGAAGGAACAGTTTGTGATGAGATCCTTAGCAGGAACAAGGCAGAAACTCAGATGATGGCAAAGAGCAAAGAAACTTAAGCTACTTCACATCTCTGCTGTGAGCAGCAACTACTATTCCATATGTCAGTACTTGGTGAAATGAGAAATCCAAGCCATGGATCAAACCACATGAGACAGAGACAGCGAGCTGCCTATCCAGTATCAACTCTTTCCTTGTTCCTTACTAACAGAACCCCAGTGTGGCTAGCTATAGCCGTATGACAAATTTTGGCCAATGAGATATAAATGTAAGTATTATGTGGGATGTAAAGGAAGCTCCTACAAAGGTAGACAACTGAAACATGCCTCATTTGTCCTGTACCTTCTACTTTTCCCTGCCTGGAACATGATGTGATGCAGGAAGCTCCAGCAGCCATCTTGAGGACCTGAGGATAGAACCTGAGGATAGAAACTACATGCTGTGGGTGTAACATACATAGATGGAGCAGAAAGTCCTGATAACTTCATGGAGCCACCATATGAGCCTTGGATCACCACCTACTTTCAGACCTTTTCTATATAAGAGAATAAAACTTCAAATTGTAAAAGCTACTATACTCAGGTTTATCCTAACTGATCAGCCATATAATTCTACTCTCCTCCCTTTTCTCTGGGCAAAGAAGAAGAAATGCTTATCTTTTCTGAAAATGTGCTTCTCTTACTTTGGACACCGAATATGCACTTACTGAAAAAATATGCACCTGGGGATTTGAACACTCCTGTGACATTGCTGCCGCTCCTTCCCCTGAAACCACAATCTCATATTTCTGTTGTCAAAATAGTCAAACAAAGGATAACAAGTACTATAAAGGAAGAATGGACAGCAGCTAGCAGCTGGAGGACTCACAAGGAAAGAGAAGCTCTTGACAGGCAGACTGTTGCTTATGTACTAGGTGACAAGTAAAGGAATTTGCAAAGGAAGAGGAAAGAAAATGTGAGCAGAGAGCGTGAAGTGTTTTTCAGACATAGTTACACAATCATAAATAATCTATTCAATCAATAAGAAAATGAGTAAATAAATCTTGATAGAGCCATGCAACAGAATTAGAAGGGATGAGGTAGATACTCTTATAAGTGCTGCAATGGAAAGATTATCAAGGGCCATTGATCAGTGAAAAAGCAAGTTGCAAAACACTTCGTAAAGTTAAATGAATGAATGAGTGGCCAGAATGACTGACAGACAAACTGACTTATGCCGTGGATACAATGTTCTGAGAATATGCTTTCCATTTCCTTCCTGGCAGCCATTCCACTACTCTGACCTCAGGTGATGGGAAGAGTAGGGCATGAGGAGAAGAGGATGTAAGAGGAGCCCCACCCACCCTGCTGCCTTTGGGGAAGTACGAGAAGGAGAAAGAAGATACTTGTTGGCTTCATGGATTCTCATCCTCCACACTGGGCTGAAATTCCACAAAGGTGAAGGACGACAGAGTTCTGCACTTTAGGGGGAAAGCGAAAGCCGCTCAGAACAGGCACTACACTTCCCGCCAGGAACTCCTGGAGGGCAGGGGGACATCTACACCCAGAGGCTCTGTCGTGACCTGAAATTGCGACAGCACAGTAACACTGGCACACCTGAGCTGCAGGAGGGCACTCCAAGCTGTCCTTGACTCTCAGGAAGATGTTGCAAGAAGCAGTCGTGACAGTAGACAGGCGACAGTAGACGGGGGTCGTGATTTATAATCTGGACCACGTTTCCACCAAGAGAACTGCCTACAAGCTCACCAGCCACAGACCTCGTCAGTAAACACCAGCCCACAACTGGCCCAGCCAAACCCAAAGCAGAGAACGTGAAGAAGCCAGGGCTTGAATCCAAGTCTATTTCCCCCTCCAGGAAGGAGGCAAGGCGGAACAAGACTAGCTAATTAATAAAAAAGACATTACATTTTCTAGCACATCGCAGAGGTAGTGCTTTCAACTCCATTACATTTGCATATGCATTTTTTAAAGTTCTGGAAGGATAGCCAAGAAAACGGTAACCATTTTGACCTTTAAGAAATGGGACAAGGGGGGGCTTCCCTGGTGGTGCAGTGGTTGAGAGTCCACCTGCCGATGCAGGGGACACGGGTTCGTGCTCAGGTCTGGGAGGATCCCACATGCCGCGGAGCAGCTGGGCCCGTGAGCCATGGCCGCTGAGCCTGCGCGCCCGGAGCCTGTGCTCCGCAACGGGAGAGGCCACAACAGTGAGAGGCCAGCGTACCGCAAAAAAGAAAAAAAGAGAAAAAAAAAAGAAAAAAAGAAATGGGACTGGGAATTCTGGGGAGAGTGGGAGGAAGCCTTACTTCTTAGCTTTATACTTTTCAGTCAGGTTTGAATTCTTTCACTACAGCCTTCTATTAATTTTTAAATGTTTGAAATTAGTTTTAAAACTATTTCTCAGTGAAGTGGGTTCCACAAGCTTTCTCCACAAGGTATCAGGATTTTGATGAGTGATTCATACAGTACATACTTGATAATGATACAGGACCCCTCAGATACACTGAATCGGTGGGAGTTAAGGGAACTGGGGTGGAATTTGGGCCATTGCCTTGGGCCCATCTAATAATAAATAGCAGCCAATGTTACTGAATCCTTACTAACGTGTTAAGCACCACGTCAAGCGTTTCACCTGTATTGATGCATCTACTCTTCAACAATCCTATGAATTAGATTCAGGGACTCTGGGTAAAAATCTGGGACTCTTTGTTCTTGGGGCCCCTTTTTACATCCACTTTCCTCTTCAGCTTTCTGAGAGCTTTGCTCTGTTGATCAGTGATCCCCTGGCCTCTTTAGGAATGAGCTTTGCCTTTCTGATGCTGGCAGTGATCAAACTGGAGGACCAGCCATCCCGCCAGAGTGATGCAGAAAGAACTTATCCAGAGATGGGGACTGATTCTGCACCTTGGTCTAGATGCCCTCTTCATGCCTTCAGAATATTGGTGACAGTTCCTTTTCCTAAGGTCCAGAGTGTGCTAAAGCTTGAAGAGGCTTCAGATATCATCTCATCCAAGCTCGACACCACACATGCCCTAGGATGGCTGGCATCACCAGTACTAAAACGTCATCAGGAGCCACGGTGCCCATGGGGCCAGGACAGCAGAGCATTTCACAAGAATACTGGGAGAGCTGGAGCTGCCCCTATGCTTTCTCTTACAGCACAAGTACTCAATGACCAAAGCACACAGGCCTAGGACTCAGATGGGCTTCAAGACCAGGCTCAGCTGCCTTTCTAGCTGAGAGAGCCTCTGAGCCACAGTTTCCTTATTGTTGAACTTGAGATAACAGCAAGAAGTGAGGCTGCTGTGAGAAAGTATGTAAGCCCACGACACACTGTAATGCACATAGTAGCATGCAGGCAAGAGGAACTACAATTACTATAGCTATTAAAAGTATGTATGACCAGCTTATCTCAGAGTCTTGAACGTCAAGCTGTTCCTCTAAATCAGATGTGGCGGAGGGAAGGGAGGTAGAGGTGGAGGAAACAGCATGAGAAGACCACACCATTCCCCACTTTATTCCAGGTCTATTAAGGATGTAAGCTGTGTGAAGCTCTCTTCTAGTCCTGAGGGAAAGATGGAATTTTGGCATTTTTACTTTCCCTCCAAAAAAAAGAAAAAGAAACACAAAAACAGGAAGTCAGCTGAATTTCTTCCTCCTCCTTTGATTTACGCCCCCTTTTAGCTCACAATCATTGTTTCTCAATTAATAATTTAACTGTCTCTCTCGAGAAAAAGGAGGGATAACTTATCTGTTTTTAAAAAGAAAATAAGTCCAAAGGGTAAAGAATCTGCCCTCATTGAAATAATTCTCTTTAGAAATGCTATAAATAAGATTTCTGACTCTAAATTGAGATAAGATTATCTGAGGGAGATGCGAGGAAGAAGAAAAAAAGAACTGCCAAAGAAAAAAATGTATGCCTACATTAGCAAACTCCCTAAAAGGATTAGTCCTTTTCAGTTAAGAGAATTTTTTCTTTCTTTAGAAGGCCACTTCTCAATTCAAAAAAAAAAAAAAAAAAAAAAAAAAAAAAAAAAAAAAAAAAAAAAAAAAAAAAAAAAAAAAAAGTAAAAGTATATCTGTAAACTCTTTCAGACATGTGAACTTCATTTCACTTAAGCTGGCTGGCCCCTGGGGTTCCACCTTCTTCTGAGGTCCTTCTAGCTGCCTGCCAAACCTCTCCAGGGGGACCCACACCCACTGCTCCCGCTCGTCCAAGCCTTACCCCCTCTGCAGGCTGGCCTCTGCTTGCCCTCACCCCTCACCACTGAGAACCTTCCCTAGTGAGTTACTAATCACCAATCTAATTCCCCTGGACCCTGCAGGATCTGACACAGCTGTCCATTGTCCCATCCCTCAACCGACACCAGCCTCCTTTGCCTGCTGGTCTAACCTCTATGTTTTTTTGTTAACTTCTTAAGCCCTCCCGTTGCCATAACAGAGAGTCTTCCTAAAGTCCACCTCCTAACTCCTATCTCACTCCTTTTCTCCATGATCTCACCCATCCTCAGGTCTTTATTTAATACTGCTTTGGCAGAGATTGCTATCCACCCTGAACACCTCTTCCAAAATAATAGAATTGTAGCTAGGAATCTGGATTCCCAGAAGAAGGCTGCATCTCCCAGCCTCCTTTGCAGCTAGGTGTGACTCTATGACAAAGTTTGGCCAATGAAATGTGAGAAGTGGGTATGCCCACTTTTACCCCCATTTCTCTGTCCTTCTGGATGGAATGCAGGCATGCAGATAAGCCATCTTGGACCATAAGAATGAAGACAACCAATTAGTAAAGATGGAGCAACAAGATAAGGGACTGGAAAGCCCCGAATGACTTCTGCTCTGACTTCTCTCTTACACAAGCCACTGCTCCTTGGGGTCTTTGTTATAGCAACCCAATTTATATCCTGACTAGTACTTTGTCACAGCGATGATTATACTAAATGCATTTGCTTAGCTCAGGTCTCACTCTTGAAATCCACTGTAACTCCCCAAGTTTAGAGACTACCTCTACTTGGCTACTACCACAGATTCAACCTAAACTGTGACTTGTTATCCAGTCCACTTTCTTCCCAGTTACTGCTCTGTGTGTGTGTGTGTGTGTGTTGGGGGTGCTGAAAACCTTCACGTTATCTTTGAATGCACCCTGTCCTTCCGGTCCCAAGTTCTATTTAAGGTGGTCTTCGAAGCCTCTCAAAACTATCCCCTGCTCTACAGTCCCCACCCTCACCCTAATGGAGGCCCTTGTGGCAAATCTCTGCTGCTATAGTAACTGCTTCCTGCCTCCAGTGTCCCCCATCTACTGCAAACCAGTAGGAGTTACCATTTGTTGAACACATAATACTGGGTGCCAGGCTCTGGGGTGGGCAGTGTATACACATTATCTCTAATCACCACAACTGCTAAGGTAGATATTGTTATTGCTATTTTAATGATAAGGAAACTGAGGTTCTAGGAGATTCAATAAAAGCTGTCCAAGGTCACACAGCTAGTAAGTGGTAGAAATAGGATTTGAACTCAGGGATATCCAAGTTCCATTCTGCCACTTGGCCCATTAGAGCATTCAGTAAATAACTGTCGAATGGATGGATGAATGAATGCCTCTCCACACTCACTCTTGTCAAACTTCCTAAGTCACAGCTTTCATCGTGTAATTTTCATTCTCCTGAGACAGAGCCAAGGGTTAGGCCCCCTACTTTTCATTGTCCCCCACCCCTTACTAGCCCCAAATAAATAAGAACAGTGTGGTTGCTACACGATGTCGCTTTAGGGCAAGACCGCAAATCGTGACCACCACCCCTACCCCAAAGCCACCCTCAAGTAAACATGCAATCTAGGTAAAACCTTTTACTTGCTAGCTCTAAGACACACCCTCAGCCCCTCTCCATCACTCCTATCTCTGACCAGGGAGCCATCCCCAAAGTATTCCTAGACAGAAACTTTGGAGTCATCACTGTCCTACTTGTGGCATCCAGGAATCCACATTACGAATATCAAATTCCTTGGCCTGGCTGCAAGGCTCTCCATGATTCAGGCAAATCTTGCCTGTCCTACCTCATCCCCAGCACTCTCCCAGAGTAGAACTCCAGCTCAGTCAGTGCTCACCTGTCACCTGGCCCACAGAAAGGTCTCCTTTTCCAGCTCCTTGCCTGGGCTCCTGCTGGGGCTCCTGCTAGGTCTTCTCTTCATGCTACGCTCTGCCTATCCTATTGGATCCTTACAGGCCCACTTTGAAATCAGCTCTGAGACCTCTGATACCCAATGTTCTCTCCTTCCCTAGACTCCTAAAGCACTGGTCGTCCAAAGGCTGCCCACTGCTCTTAGAATGGAATCCAGATTCCTTACCAAGGGCCTCCATTACCTAGCCCTGCTCTCCTCTATCTCTAGGACCTTTCCCAAAAAGACCCAGCACGTTCCTGCTTTGGGGTCTTTGTATTTGCCGTTCCACTACCTAGAATATTCTTTCCCCATATGGCCCACTCTCTTACTTCCTCTAGATCTCAGTTCAAATGGGAACTGTGAGAGAGGCCTTCCTTCCCTACCCCGATAAAACAACAAACCCTCCAACCTCCCCTCACCCCCGCACACACACTCTGTTTCCCCCTTGGCTGCCTATTTTTCACCACTGGCACATTTTATATATATTTCTTTATTTTCTGTTCCTTTCCACTAGAATGGAAACTCCATTAAGCCAGGGACTCAATTTCTTTTCCTTTTTCTTTTTTTTTTTTGGTTGTCAGTGTCCATTACCCAATGAATTAATGTTGAATGAATGAATCTAGTACCACACTCCACCTTGAGTCTAGCTCTCCACACCAATTTTCTTTTTTCCTTTAGGTCCTTCCGAGTTCCTCCCTACTTCAGCACCTTTGTACTCCATGTTGCCAGGGACAGATCTAGGTTTTGTGGAGCTTGAAGCTTATATAACAGGGGTGGGTAGGTATGTGGGTTGTGTCTTTAAAAGAACTTTCACATGCAAAATAACTAAGGCCCCCTCCCATGCAGAAATATCATCAAAGCTATGAATTTAGTTGGGGGAGATCACCACTCATCATGGAGAGGATGATGAGAATACAGCCAAGAGCCCTCACCAAACAAGCGAACAATAAACATCATTAAATTTACCAGAAAGTCCTAGCATCTCCAAAGACAGTATGTGAAATAAAGCCCTAGGACAGAGCCCAGAGCATCACCTTCAGTCACTTCCGGAGAGATCCTGAATCACATTCCCTCCGCCTGGATCACTGCAATCTTCAGATGGCACTTGCCTTGCCAGCCAGGCGTCCCTTCAAAGTTATCCTCTCCTCAGAGAAGTGTTCTCTTCAGTTCCCTCCATCACCCTGTTATATTTTCATGTCCCTTCACATTCACTGATATGATCTTTTTTATTTTTAAATGATCTTTTACTATTTCTTCTACCTATTTCTTGTCTGTCTTTCCCACAAGAATGTCAGCACTTGAGAGACTTGGTCTCGTTCAACAGCGCATGGGGCCTGGAACGATGTTTGCCACATAGCTGTGCTCTGAAAAGATCTGCTTCGTGATAAAATGAGCCCAACAGCCATCTCCTACATTCTCTGAAAACCCAAATGATAAGTGGGATCAGAGCAAGGAAACTGGGTGGTTAACTGTCCTCGTTTCCATGACCTGTGAGCTCTGAGAAGATGGGCCATGACCGTTTTATGGCTAATGACAGACAGCAAATCACTTCGTGCCTCTCACTGGGTCCCTTCTATTTCTAACCCAAAAAAGCTTGGCAGAACAACCCAGAGAGAACTTCTTGCTCAGAAAGGATGCAAAGTTTGGGGCTTTATTTTACGTACTGTCTTTGGAGATGCTAGGACTTCCTAGTAAATTTAATGATGTTTCTTGCTTGTTTGTTTGTTCAGTGAAGGCTCTTCGCTACCTTTTCATCATCCTTCCCCATGATGAGTGGTCATCTCCCCCAACTCAGTTTAAGGCTTTGATGAAATTTCAGTGCCATTTTCTGCTTCCTTCAGTCTGGCTTCAAAACAGTCTAACCCCTGTGGGGCATCCCTTATTATTTCCTTTGAAAGTGTAGGATAGCCTACTGGTTCCCGTATCTGGCTATCTTCAAATTCACCTGTAATGCTTGTGACTATTATACATTTGAGGTCCTTGACCTAGATCTATTTAATCAGAATCTCCAGAAGATGGCAAGGCATTCTGTGTGTTTAACAAGTACCTCAGATGATTCTTATGGGCAGCCAAGTTTGGAAACCATTATGCAGATTCCCAGAGATTCAGCTAATGAAGGCATCTTCAAGATATCTACAGGTCAAAGGTCAAAACGACTGGACCAACTCAGGAAAAATAAGTACTTTTACAAATGTTGTCTAATGAAAAACAAAAACATCCACCACCACTGCAAACACACACACACACACACACACACACACACAAACAACCAATTTTCCTTGATCTGTACAAGTTAGGACACTGGCTGGACTGGGGTACTGAAGAAGGAGAAAATTACTAAGATCTTTAAATTCCCAGGTTATCCCCTTTAAATTCCCAGGTTATCTAGAACTTAAGCACTTCTAGAAGTGATGTGAAATCTTTCCGTTTTTAAGAGAAATAAACAGATCACTGAAGGAGTGAACCACTAAGCCCTTAGCACCTAGAAAAATTCTAGCAGATCCTGGAAATGTTGTCTAAGCCCATGGTGGAGTGTGGCAAGAAGAGAATAGCGCCATAATCAGAACACCTGCTACGTGAACATAGCAAGCTGCTTCACCACTTTGAGCCTCAGTTTCTTCATTTATAAAATGGGTGTAAAACCAGGCTACAGCTGTCGGTCCGTGGCCTGTTAGGAACTGGGCTACACAGCAGGAGGTGAGTGGCGGGTGAGTGAGCGAAGCTTCATCTGTATTTACAGCCGCTTCCCGTTGCTCACATTGCTGCCTGAGCTCCACCTCCTGTCAGCATTATGGTGAGTTGTATAATTATTTCATTATATATTATATAATCATTATATATTACACTGTAATCATAGAAATAAAGTACACAATGAATGTAATGCGCTTGAATCATCCCCAAACCATCACCCCCGCCCTCCAGTATGTGCAAAAATGGTCTTCCACGCAACTGGTCCCTGGTGCCAAAAAGGTTGGGGACCGCTGCACTAGACGCTATTCAAACATGTCTTTTCCCCTCCCCAATGATCCAAAGCCAGGCTCAAACCTTACCTCCTCACTGGAATCTTCCCCCATTACTTCAGCTCAGCCAAAAGCCTTCTTTCTCTGTTGGGATGTTGTGGGCAAAAAGAAAGCAGTTCCTCAGCAGGCAGGTAGAGAGGAACGGGTGATCCGTGAAAATCACTTCGTGAAACTGAATTTGGATCTGATTTCATTTATTTTGGCTTTCCCTTCTCCTATGCTCCACGCTCCTGACTCATCATAAGCCCTTTCTCTACTAAAGCCCTCACTCCTGCCTTCATTATGTGGAAAGGTTCATGCTTGTGCAGGGATTGATGAAATCACACCACATTCCCTGCAGTTCTGCACAGAACACCGGGTTCTGCATCGTTTGTGAAGGACGATTCATTCACACACCGTGTGATACCACTGAACATACCATGTGTTATAATGTGATAGCAATAACCTATTCATTGTGTGCGTTCACCTGTGGTTCCAGACTTCATGGCCGCCTTTCATATTGAATGCCAATGAGGCAATACGTCTGGTACTGAAAATATGGTGGTGAACAAATCAGACAAAAATGTCTGCCTTCAAGAAGCTTGCATCCGAGTTGCCGAAAGGGGCAAGATGGCGGAAGAGTAAGATGCAGAGATCACCTGCCTCCCCACAGATACAACTGAAATACATCTACATGTGGAACAACTCCTGCAGAACACCTACTGAACGCTGGCAGAAGACCTCAGGCCTCCCAAAAGGCAAGAAAGTCCCCACGTACCTGGGTAGGGCAAAAGAAAAAACAGACACGATAGAATAGGGACGGGACCTGCACCAGTGGGAGGGAGCTGTGAAGGAGGAAAGGTTTCCACACACTAGGAAGCCCCTTCGCGGGCGGAGACTGTGGGTGGCGGAGGGGGAAAGCTTCGGAGCCGTGGAGGAGAGCACAGCAACAGGGGTGCGGAGGGCAAGGCGGAGAGATTCCCGCACAGAGGATCAGGGCCGACCGGCACTCACCAGCCCAAGAGGCTTGTCTGCTCACCCGCCGGGGCGGGCAGGGCTGGAAGCTGAGGCTCGGGCTTCGGTCGGAGCGCAGGGAGAGGACTGGGGTTGGCGGCGTGAACACAGCCTGCAGGCGGTTAGTGCACCACAGCTAGCCGGGAGGGAGTCCGGGGAAAAGTCTGGACCTGCCGAAGAAGCAAGAGACTTTTTCTTCCCTCTTTGTTTCCTGGTGCGCGAGGAGAGGGGATTAAGAGCGCTGCTTAAAGGAGCTCCAGAGACGGGTGTGAGCCGCGGCTAACAGCACGGACCCCAGACAAGGGCATGAGACACAAAGGCTGCTGCTGCCACCATCAAGAAACGTGTGTGCGAGCACAGGTCACTATCCACACCTCCCTTCTGGGAGCCTGTGCAGCCCGCCACCGGCAGGGTCCCGGGATCCAGGGACAACTTCCCCATGAGATTTTGTCTGTATAGCTTCGCTTTCACCATTTGTCCTAGGGTTCTATCCGTCTGTTTTTGTTTTTTTACTTTTTAAAAAATTTTTTTCTTAATAATTATTTTTTTATTTTAATAACTTTATTTTATTTTCCCTTACTTTATTTTATTTTCCTTTATCCTCTTTCTTTCTACTTTTTTTCCCTTTCATTCAGAGCCCTGTGGATGAAAGAATCTTGGTGATGCAGCCAGGAGTCAGTGCTGTGCCTCTGAGGTGGGAGAGCCAACTTAAGGACACTGGTCCACAACAATTAAGAAAATGGGAATAGGAACATACATATCGATAATTACCTTAAATGTAAGTGGATTAAATGCGTCCACCAAAAGACACAGACTGGCTAAATGGATATAAAAACAAGATCCATATATATGCTGTCTACAAGAGACCCACTCCAGACCTAGAGACACATACAGACTTAAAGTGAGGGGATGGAGAAAGATACTCCATGCAAATGAAAACCAAAAGAAAGCTGGAGTAGCAATTCTCATATCAGACAAAATAGACTTTAAAATAAAGACTATTAGAAGAGACAAAG
>NW_020175190.1:1656874-1700706 GCF_003031525.2 Neophocaena asiaeorientalis asiaeorientalis
AAAACAACAGAATGCACATTTTTCTCAAGTGCTCATGGAACATTCTCCAGGATAGACCATATCTTGGGTCACAAATCAAGCCTTGGTAAATTTAAGAAAATTGAAATTGTATCAAGTATCTTATCGTACCACAACGCTATGAGACTAGATATCAATTACAGGAAAAGTTCTGTAAAAAATACAAACACACGGAGGCTAAACAATACACTACTTAATAACGAAGTGATCACTGAAGAAATCAAAGAGGAAATCAAATAATACCTAGAAACAAATGACAATAGAGACACGAAGACCTAAAACCTATGGGAGGCAGCAAAAGCAGTTCTAAGAGGGAAGTTTATAGCAATACAAGCCCACCTTAAGAAACAGGAAACATCTTGAATAAACAATCTAACCTTGCACTTAAAGCAATGAGAGAAAGAAGAACAAAAAAACCCCGAAGTTAGCAGAAGGAAAGAAATTATAAAGATCAGATCAGAAATAAATGAAAAAGAAATGAAATGCTTTGTGACCACCTGGAGGGGTGAGATAGGGAGGGTGGGAGGGAGAGAGACGAAAGAGGGAAGAGATATGGGAACATATGTATAACTGATTCACTTTGTTATACAGCAGAAACGAACACACCATTGTAAAGCAATTATACTCCAGTAAAGATGTAAAAAAAAGAAGCTTACATTCTCTGGAAATATCAGATTTCCCATGATATTATCAATATCATCTACTTATCAGGAAAAGAAATTTTCTCAGTTGGACTTAGTGGTTAAATGCAGTGATCTCCAAATTTGTCTGAGCTACGAGTAAAAATATTTGACCATGATTCTCCATTAATATGCATATTAATTTATTCAGAACTTATATACATGTAGTTCTGTACTATAATGCTATATTTTATAAAACATATATACAAAACAGAAATGAGTAAAGAATGAGATAAAAACTAAGTATAAATATAAGTTCTAATATTTCTTTTTTTTTGCTTTTTCCTTATGTTATCCCAGTGGACCATCTTGCCCAGGTCTAGGGCATGATTTTCAAATTCCAGGTCAGCCATTAACTACCTGTGTGATCTTGGACAATTTCTGCACTTCAGTTTTCTCTGTAAAATTGAGAGTAACAGCAACACCTACCTTGCAGTGTTATTGAAAAGGTTAAAATGAGATCATTTAGTTAAGAGGACATATTCCTGGCATATTATAAACACTCATAATAATAGCAAGTATTATCAATATATTATTATTTCTAAGTGGTCTCTGTTCACAAGCACAATTTTATTTTATTTTTGATAGTTATTAAATATAAGAAAGTATTTTATTGGAAATGCAACTCAGTGAGATTAGTGGAGCTTTATACAATTTTTATATATTCATGGATGAATATTTTTATTGTTATTTTAATTTTTTTTCCTCTTTTGCTTGCCAATCCTTCTATTGGATATTCATCTGTCTGATTCTTAGGAGCTCTTTGTATATATTTTAAAAATTTTTTTATTGGCGTATAGTTGCTTTACAACGTTGTGTTAGTTTCTACTGTACAGCAAAGTGAACCAGCTATAGGTATATATATATATATATATCTCCCCTCTTTTTTGCATTTCCTTCCCATTTAGGTCAACACAGAGCATTGAGTAGAGTCTCCTGTGCTATACAGTAGGTTCTCATTAGTTATCTATTTTATACACAGTATCAATAGTGTATATATGTCAATCACAATCTCCCAATTCATCCCACCCCCTCCTTCCCCCTTGGTATCCACACATTTGTTCTCTGCATCTGTGTCTCTATTTCTGTTTTGTAAATAAGATCATCTATACCAATTTTTTCAGATGTGTTAATATATGATATTTGTTTTTCTCTTTCTGACTTATTTCACTCTGTATGACAGTCTCTAAGTCCATCCACGTCTCTACAAATGACCCAATTTCGTTCCTTTTTACGGCTGAGTAATATTCCATTGTATATATGCCACACCTTCTTTATCCATTCCTCTGTTGATGGACATTTAGGTTGTTTCCATGTCCTGGCTATTGTAAATAGTGCTGCAGTGAACATTGGGGTGCATGTGTCTTTGAATTATGGTTTTCTCAGGGTATATGCCCAGGAGTGGGATTGCTGGGTCATATGGTAGTTCTATTTTTAGTTTTTTAAGGAACCTCCAAACTGTTCTCCATAGTGGCTGTATCAATTTACATTCCCACCAACAGTACAAGAGGGTTCCCTTTTCTCCACACTCTCTCCAGCATTTATTGTTTGTAGATTTTGTGATGATGGCCATTCTGACCGGTGTGAGGTGATACCTCATTGTAGTTCTGATTTGCATTTCTCTAATGATTAGTGATGTTGAGCATCTTTTCATGCGTTTGTTAGCCATCTGTTTGTCTTCTTTGGAGAGATGTCTATTTAGGTCTTCTGCTGATTTTTTGATTGGGTTGTTTGTTTTTTTGATATTGAGCTGCATGAGCTGTTTGTATATTTTAGAGATTACTAAGGAAACATAAGCCCAATTTTAGAAGACAGACAGTGTGTCTCCTAATACAAGACTCTAAACAGTGGAGGTCATGCTTCTCAGCCATTGGCATCAGGTATCAGGAAGGCCAAGGGTTCAAGACCCAACTGGGAATCATAGTCTCCATTGTAACAGATGCAGGTAAATCATTATGGTACATAGTATTTTTTCCCATTGTAAATCTTCTTGTCTTGACCTCCAGGAAGGATCTCTGGCTGATGCCAGTTCACACAGGTCTCAGCTGTCACCTCCAGCCTACTACCCCATCTCCTTCACAGGCCGCCTCGGTCCGTGGGGAGCCTGCAGTGGAGCTGGCTGGTATATGCATTACAACTTATTAAAGGACATGGAAAAGCGCTCAGGCCCCAGTGCAGATGCATGAGTCGTTTTCAAACATCCCTGCATGGATGGGAACGCTTTAAAACTAGCCTATGTTTTCCTTGGCAGAGCTACCCCACATTGGATGCAATTTCTCCCTGACATTTCACAAATTGTTTTATGTCTGTGTTCCCTATAAAGACTGTCCATGGAGGTCAGAACGGAAATTACAGTTCTAAGAATGCTCACATTAGCATACAGGGTAACGCACAGGGCCCAAGCTAAATATCTCCATCCTGGCCAGCCTGCCAGTGCAATGATTAACAGGTTGGCCTGCCACGCAGGGGACTATACTGGGAGCGCTCCCGGGATGGCTGCTCCCTGGGCCAATGCGGGTAACGTGTGTTTAGTCTATCAGAGTATTTACTCAGGACGCCTATCACCGTGGAACCGAGACAGCCGTCTGAGAGAAGGCTGCCTGCATCCCCTGCAGGGCACGGGTGAGGCGAGGTGGATCTCTTTTTTCACTAGATTCCTTTCCCAGCCTAACTCAGCCCCCTCTGCCAGGAAAGATTTGGTATGTTGGTCAGTCATGGTGGCCCCAGGCAAGCCTGACCCCCAAAAGTAAGTCTTCAGAAGGGTGACAGCTCTGGTGAAGGCTATCGACTCTGGAAACCAGGCATACTGCAGGGCTCACCACTTCAACCCTTGCCAAGCTCACACCTGGCATTAGGGCACCCTTTCTACAAGTCTTTCTGTCTTGGGTCAGACATGCCTTGAGGAAGCAAGGACTGCCTGTCACAGATATACAGAGCCCTGATGTGGAAGACAGGGGCCATGACTTAGGCTCTAGACCTGGATTCGAATCCCACTCTGACACTTAAGAGCGAAATAAGTCACCTCACCGCTCTGAGTCTGTTATCCCCTCCACACAGCGGAAACTGTAACACCTCGTCAGAGACTGCTTTAGACATTAAGTAAGAATAACAGAAGTCAATATGTTCAATTATTATCTGTTGAAATTTGAGTACATTTGATTTTGTGCCATTGTCAAAGTTAGAGGCAATACAACACAAATTGAGCAGAGTTCCCCCACCCCATCCCCCCCAAAAAAGTTAAACAGGCACTGGGAAACATTTTTAGAAATAGTTATACCTGGAAATGTTCTCTTCCTCCCCAAATCTCCCTTCGAGGGATAAAGCAGAGAGAAGGAACCAGTAGGCATCTGATTAGATTGTCTATTAGCGAGTATGTCCTGGGAGAGAATTCTTGAGCTATAAGTGCCTGCCCAACACCACACACCAGCAAAGAGATGCCATCACAAACCAGGCCTAAAGACATGTGATAGAGGCTGACTCTGGGCTGTGACAGCCGAACTGCTAATGAGCGCAGAGACAGAAGCTGAGAATTCTCTGTAGCTGAAGCAAAGCTACTTAGAACAGTAGGATACACAGAGGAGGGGCAGGCATCATGAACAAGGAGGATCTGGGCAGAACGAGAGGGAGATGGTTTTGTTCACCCCATGTGACCTAGGGGGCTCCCCGGTTCCCTAGAGAGATGGGAATTATCATCAGCACCACGTTGTAGCTAGAGCTACCCATTAACTGTAATTTCTTGTATTTATGCTAAGGAACCTCTTTAGCAAACTACATATAATTCAATTGACAATGTGGGTTGAGTTCGTTTCACAAATTCTGGGTGAGGTGTAAAGTGTAATTTTTGACGTAGAAGGTCTACCATTTCAGGGATTAAAATGTGGAAGAGAAAACAGGTCCCCAAGTCACCCAATTCAGAGCCAAATTTGTTTAGAACCAGGACAGCCCTGGTGGGTATGTTTGAAGCAGCAAGTAAAGGTGGAGGTGGGAGGGAGAGCAAGGAAGTGGATCTGAGCACCACTGAGACTCAACGTGAACTAGAGGGAACAAGCATCAAAGAGTGGGTGAGCCTGCTTCCCAGAAATACTCCGCTCTTTATCGTTGTTTTTCAAACTACAAGTCAGCACTCATTAGCAGATCATTAAATCAATTTTGTGGCTTTCCACCAGCATAAAAAGAAAAAAATGAAATAGAGTAGTGTACATTGCAATGGAATAGAAAAGAAGAAAACAATATTAGATTGACTCGTACATAGGAAGGGAAAGCACTCTTCCCTGAAAGTTGTGTATACATGAGGCCGAGTATATTTATGTGTTACTTGACTGTGCTTACCGAGATGTGATTTTTTTTTTTTTTTTTTTTTAGGTTACACTCCAAAAAGTTTGAAATCCACTGTCTTACAATCCCTTAATAAGTCTCCAGGTGACAACCACTTGAAAACTGCCTAGCACCATACTAAGGTGGATGGTTTCAATATTTTCTCGTGCCTTGCATTCTCAGGCCTTCCAATATATTATCTCCTTGATTTCAATGGCTTTCAACCCCGATTCCACCATCGAATCTCTTGGGATATAAAAAGTTACCAGTGCCTAGAGTCCACACCCATGGAGTCTGATCTAATTGGTCTGGGTGAGGTCTAGCCAAGTTTATTTCTCACAACCTCCCCAGGTAACTCTAACGTGCAACTGAGGTCGAGAGCCACTGGATTAGGTCATTTTTACAGATGAAGAAATTAAGATTCAAGGCCATTAGGAGATTTAGCCAAGGCCGTATCTATATGTCAGTGTCAGGGCTGAGAAGCCAAGCCTCCTGACCCTGGGTCCAGAGTGCCCTCTTCCCTGTGTCCCACACTCACCACTTAACCCAACATCTTCTTTCAGTTTAAAACAAGCCTACCAATGAGAGGAGAGGCAAAAACAATTCAAATCTCAGAATTTCTTTGCACAATCATTCTCAGAAATGCGTCAACAAATACAGGTCCCTCCTTACCGGAATAACGAAATAGACCACTTAAGTAAATCAAGCCATTTGATGGAGGCCTAGAGAGCTATTGATGCTAGTTTGCCTGTCTCCAAGGAACAAAACATTGAAAGGCAAGGGCTTAAAATGAATGAAAATGTATCCAATGCACAATCAAATGAAAATGTTGTGGGCCCATGGCCAGGGATTATCTGCCAATTGGATTTCTTTCAGCGCCCTAAATTTAACCAGCTGGGATTCTTTTTTCTCCCTCCTTTTTTCATAAGTATCATCTTTTTCAACCTTCTGAAAGGAAGAGATTTCCTTTTAATGGGAAATCTGTATTTCATCATAAAAATGGAACACAACATGCTTGGTTTAGCCCATCTCCTGGGAAGTAGGTTCTTTGGTTAGCGTATGCTTGGCATAAAAGAAAGGCTCACATTCCAGTAAGTTTATTTCAGGCATGATGGAACTTAAGGTATAAGCTCACCTCCATTCCTAACATATTAATAATACTTTACATTTGTAGATCACTTGGTTGCTTTAACAAATCAGTATAATCTCTAAATTTCCAACCTGTTCCAAAATATGATGAATAAATGGAGGTGAGGCTATGGTATGTGTGTGTGTGTGTGTGTGTGTGTGTGTGCGTGCGTGCGTGCATGTGTGTGTATATTGGAGGGGAGAGAAAGAGAGAGAGGGAGATAAGAGTAAACTCGGGTATTTACAGTGGTTATGGCTGAGTGGGGTTATGAGTATTTCTTTTCTTTTTGTTGGTCTGTATTATCATAGGTTTTCTGTAACAAATGCTTTAGCACTTTGCTATCTTAAAAGAAAAGTATTTTAACTGAGAAAGAATAATCATAAATCACAAGTAAAAAGGAGAAATGACTACCTGTAATCACATGACAAGGTCAAGGTTCTCTCTGCAAATGTGACCTACCAGCTCGGGTCAATTAACCACAGGGCTCCAGCCTGCGGAGCAGAGCTCTCACCTGGCATCCGCACTGGCAGTGCTGGCAATGGCCCAAGTGAAGTTCTTTCCCTTCCTGCACTTGGAGATCACACTGGGGAAGCGAAGGGGAAACCTGTTCCTCTGTGCACATCTTAAAGACCAAAGCTGTGAAGCCCAGGGGCCAGCCCTGAGCTGCATCCATGCAGAGACCATCTGTTCTGACCTGGGAAGGGCAATTTGGGATTGGGTACTGTGCTCCAACCTGGGTTTGGGCCTCCACTGGGCTTCTGCTCAAAAGCTGTGGCAGAGGAGCAACCATCTTCACAGTCAGATTAAGAATTTAAGGAAGGGAGAAATCCTGTGGCAGCATCATTACACCTGAAAAGTCTGACAAAGAAGATAATGGTTGGGCTCTGGGGTTGCATAAAAAGCAGCCGTGGAATCAGTTCTCTGGCTGAGTCATGGCTGAGAGGGGAAAGGAACCCAGGAAGGGATGTGTCACCTGTTTGCCTGTTCATTCGCTCATTCATTCAACAAACATTTTCTGAGTAGCCCATAGGCAGGGCTGCTGCAGACAGTCATTACTTTGTGGACTGCACAAAGTGCTCAGGGGCAGGGAATTGTGGGGAGTGAAATACAGCTCCACTTGCCAAGCTGTGCCTCCAGCAGAGGACTATGGCCGGGGGTCTTTTCTTCATGTGGAGACTGACCAAGCCTTATGCCTGCAGAGCTGCACCTGGCCAGAGGGCATGCCTTTTCTAAATTTCACAAAAGTGTGATAGGAGCTAGCAATGGCTCTGCTCCCAGGGCCATGCACGGTGCTGGGCAATGATGATATAAAGAAGAAAATAGCATGAGTCTTTGTCCTCAAGAAAATCAATCTAAATGAAGACAGAAAACGAATAAGTACAATAAGGTATCACAATTATTATAAACATGGTATGAAAAAATCATAATAGAAGCAAGGGAGAAAGACTGCCTGTTTAAAAGCAATATTAATGCTGTCCACAGTGAAAGGTTCAGAAAGAAAGATAAGAAGAAAAAGGCAAAGGAGAAGGAGGAGGAAGAGAATCGTGACCATTTAGTGCACGCTCCCCGCGTGCTAAGACTCTTCTTATCAAACACGGGACCTGAGGCGCAGAGAAGCTGAGTGTAGCTAGTAAAGGCAGAGTGAAGACTCTAAGTCAGGTCCTGCCATTTCCAAACCCTTGTACTTTCCAAAACACTCTGCTCCCCACTAGTCGTTCCAGAGACATGTATTGGGTCTATGCCAGGAAGGATGCTGGGCACAGGAGAGGCTGATTCAGTAGAGGATCCTAGCTGAGAACGTAAATTGAGGGTAGACTGCCTGGGTTTGAATCCCAGGGCCACTGCCAGCCCCTATCACACTTTTTAGAAAAAGGCACTCCCTTTGTTCAGGTGCAGCTCTGGGTTTGAATCCTAGCTCTGCTCTTCTTCTTGTCTCAGTTTCCTCCTCTGTAAAATGGAGATAACGGTACCTACCTACTAGGGTATTGGTAAGGATTACATGAGATAATACATGCAAAGTAATTGGAAAGATGCCAGGCACACAGAAAGCACTATACAAGCTATAGAGAGCTCTGCAAGCATTAGATATTAGTAGTATTATTAGTGGTAGTGGTGATAGTGGTACCATTATCTCATAGTTTAGTGACGGAGGGGCTATGTTATAAACACGAGTAGCTGGTATATAAAGCAGAAGGAGCCAAACACTTGAGATTGATCCAGAGCCCTGGAGGCAAGGAAGTATGTAAATTAAAAATCTGTCTACAGCTCTTTGCAGTTAGGCCTTTCACACATAAAACCCTAAAGCAAAAAAGACTGGTATTATGTCATTCCCATTTGAAAGGCAAGGAAACTGAGGCTCAGAGATGATAAATGACTTGCCTAAACTAACACAGCTAAGCAGAGGCAGATGGCTGGGCTCCACTTCTTGACTGTATTGCAAATACTTTTTCTAGAGAATTCCCTGGTGCCCTTTTTTTACCCAATGGGTCAATTTTCAGCATTTCACCACAGCTGCTCTATCGTGTGTATACTTATCTATTTCTGAACTATTGAAGAGTATGTGCATACATCATGCCCCAGTATGTATTTTTTAAGAATAAGAATATTCCTGCAACTAGAAGATGAATAAGTTCTGGAGATCTAATGCACAGCATACTGATTGCGGTCAACAATACTGTGTTATATACTTCAAAGCTGCTAAGAGACTAGATTTTAAATGTTCTCACCACATAAGAGAAATAATAATATGTGTGATGTGATAGAGGTGATAGCTACTGCTATGGTGGAAATCACATCACAATATATAAATGTGTCCAATCAACACCTTGTATGCCTTAAACTTACACAATGTTATATGTCAATTATATCTCAATATTTAAAAATTCTAAAATAAGTGAAAAAATTCAGAAAATTTCATACTGATATATACTTTCATCTAATCCGGAGGCTATATTCCAATTTGTCAACTGTCTCAATAATGTCCTTCATAGCATTTTTTCCCTCCAGTACAAGACCCAGTCTAGGATCCCTTACTGCAATTAATAGCTGTGTCTCTTCAGTCACCCTTAACTTGGACAGTTCCTTGTCCTTTGTCTGTCATAACACTGGCCTGTGAAGAACACAGGCAAGTTCTTTTATGGACTGTCTCTTGCTTGCATTTGTCTATTTCCTCTTGGTTAGATTCAGGTGATGTACTGTTGGCCAGAATACCACCTAAGTGATGCTGTGCCCCTCTTGGTGTGTCTCATACCTGGATCTGGATATCTGGATATCTCATGATGTCTGTCTGCTCCTCACTGGTGATATTAGACTAATCATCTGGCCAAGATGTTGTCCCTTTTTTTCCATAGTATAGTTAACATTTGCCCACTAGTAACCAATAAGCTATATGTGGGGAGACACTTCAGGACCATACAAATATCTCTTCCTTATCAAACCTCCCCCTGCCCCAGATTTAACATCCATTGATGATTCTTGCCCAAGTGATTCTAGGGTTGAAAAATGGTGACTTTTCCAATTCTACCACTTCTTCCACATCAGTTGGCATTACACTGCAAGGAAGAGCCCTTCCCTTTTCCCCACATACCTATCTATCTATCTATCTATCTACCTATCACAGAACTGACTCATGGATTCCTATTTCAATCAATGGTTTACAATCCATTACTGTCCTTATTTATTTTATCACTCAAATTGTCCTAGATTTGGCCAGCTGAAGCCCCTTCAAACTGGTTCATGTATCTTCTTGACATCACCGATTAGTTGGTTTACATTCTAGCACAACAAAATGTTCCAGGCTTGGGGCTTCCCTGGTGGCGCAGTGGTTGAGAGTCCGCCTGCCGATGCAGGGGACACGGGTTCGTGCCCCGGTCCGGGAAAATCCCACATGCCGCGGAGGGGCTGGGCCCGTGAGCCAGGGCCGCTGAGCCTGCGCGTCCGGAGCCTGCGCTCCGCAATGGGAGAGGCCACAACAGTGAGAGGCCCGCGTACCGCAAAAAAAAAAAAAAAATTATGGGCAAAATCGAGATTTCATGGAAAAACAATCCAAACAGTTTTTGTGGAGCAGCTCAGAGCAAGGCATCAGCCAGGGCTCTGGGAATACAGTGGAGAGCAGGTGGACACACTCGGGGCCTCAAGTACCATTAATGGGGGTCACTGGGGAAAGTCACTAAGGGGAGTGCAGGGGGCTCTAGGAGGACCAAGCAAGGCATATGCCCTGTGGGATATCATGGAAGGCTTCCTTGAGCAGGTAAAATCCCAGCTGAGGCTGGGAAGAAAAGAAGGAGTTAAGACCTGGGAGGAGAGATGAATAGAAGCTGCTGGTGGTTAGTATTTGAGCAGAAGAGCACTGCAGGAGACCAACTGTGAGCCTTCTGGGTGTTTGAGCCACACTCTACCTGTCTAAATGGGCTCTAAGGTAACAGAAACGACTTAATTACTAGAAGAAGCAACTAGTCAAAATTCAGACTTAACAGGTTCCTTTGTAATCTGTCACACGAACATTAAAAACACGCTAAAAGAACACTAGCTTCCTCCTCTGTCATATTTCTTGCCTCTAAGTTCAGGTATCTCCCACCTTCCAGGGACACCTTAGGACTCTGACTTACAACTGTACTGCCAATGTGGACTCTCCCTCTTCCTAGTCAGGATTAGGATTACTCCCTTCCCTGAGTAAGATGCCCAAGATGGCCATCTGAGGCAGCTTGCCCTAGAAAGCGAGAAGTGATCACTGCACGTGCGGAAGTGATTTTTATAAAAAAATCTTTGGTAACATCTGCAGAAGTTAGAAGAATGGGCTCTCGAGTGAGCCATTAGTGATTATATAACAAACAGGGCGCAGCATGTGGAAGGGCCCACCTAGAACAGTGTTGGCATCTGGTAGGATATTCCTGGAGTGGGAGAAGGGCATGCCCACAAGCCTGCCAAGGTTCTGCACGAGCTCTAAATTCCAATCCAGAACAGGAAGTGGGAACAGGGCCGAGACGGCAGGAACGGATTGCCCAGGGCCATCAAAAATTCCATCCAGGAGATACTTCTTGCTCACTGACAAATGCACAACATTGTGCTAAGCCTCAGTGGCTAAGAGCTAGAAAGATGAATGACACCTGACCCTCGCTCTGCAGGCGCATATAGTCAAGTGAAGGAAGCAGAAAATGAATAACATCCTCACTCACTTCCTTGGCCAATTAAGAGGCATCTCCTAATTCAGAGACCACATCATTTGCTCTGGATAAAACCATCAACGGAAGGTTCAGACACGAAACGCGTTGGGCGTGTAATAAAAACCGTGCCATCAACGAGATAAAGCTGTCTAATGGCTGATTGCCTCATTTATTCAACAAAGGGCCCTGCGCTTGGTAACAGGGATATAAAGGCGCCTAAATCACCTACAGTCCTTGCCCTCAGAGAGTTTACTTTCATCACCATACATGCTTGGTACTTTACAAATGGGCAGAGAACTACATTTGATCCTGATAAGAACCTTAGTAAGGACCTAAAGTAGGTGCTTATCAGTCCCTGAGGCTCAGAAAGGTTATAGCACTTTCCCCAGATCTCTAGCTGGAAATGGCATCGGCAGGATGTGTTATTCCAAGGCCAGTTCCCAGGTCACTATCTCCCGTTGTATGTGGCATGCATGTACACCAACAGACAAAGAAGGAAAGAAGAAATATTTTGTACTAAATAGAGCTAATTACAATTTTTTTTCTTCCTAATTAATTTCTAATTTTCCAGCAGCCATACGTGTGTAGAAAAACAATTCTTGACTTAGTCATGTATCCTCCAGAAGGCTAAAATTCCAGCATTTGAGGTAAGGGTATTTAAAATACAATCCTTATTTCCCCCCTAAGCATGTACTCTATTGCTAAATACAACAATGAACTCTCTGTAGGGGATAAAAAAAAAAAAAAAAAAAAAAAACAAAAAAAAAAAAAAAAAAAAAAAAAAAAGACTTCAGAGAGCAGCTGAGTCTGAGGTGTCTACTTTTTTTTTACTTTAGAGCACCCTCTTTCTTTCTTAGCTTTGATAAGTCAAGACAGGAAACTAACAGATTATATATGCTTTGTGATGATCTCTTTGGAACCAATCGATTTTTCTCACTTATTTCTAGACAATACTAGATCAGCTGGAAAACACCAGTAGACTTTTCCATAGTAACTCATAACACAAAAGACATCCAATCGGAAGGCTCAAGGCATTAATCTTTTCTCCATGATGGTCGCTTACATTTCTTTGGACTGTCATTTTCAAACAGCAGGTAATGCCAATGGAATTCCAGCGAGTACTTAAAGGGACATTCCCATTTTATTCCTGGCAAATCTTGCTTTCCCACTCTCAGAAATGCCAGCAACGTTCAACTGGGGTTTGTTACCAAAGTCTTCATAATTTACAGGACTTTTATTTTTCTCTTACATTTGAAACCTTAGCTACCTCATAAATAACTCCTTTTTATCACAAGTGTGGATGTTCCTGTAATGCTACCTGCAACTTGTCAAACATTTCAAAAGTTATCTCATGTGCTAGACAGAAACTGCTTCTGACCTCTGTGTTAACCGAAGTGAACCAACAAATCTGACTGTTTTCAAGGCTCCCTCCTGCTCCAGCTGCCGTTTCAAGCTGTAAATTACTACCACTCTTGGCAGTGACAAGACAGGGTACCAGGACCTTTTCTGACACTGTACAGTTTGTGATTAAATATGGTCTTGGCTTCCTTTCTCAGTGATCAGGTATGTGAACATTATATATAATCCTGAGAAGAGGCCTTCTCAGTAACCAAACCATAGCATGAAAAAAAACACGTGGTAAATGATTAGAATGTTTTAACCACATTGGAGGTTTTAGTTAGAGAAACTTGATTTTCTCTAGTCTCAGTACACGTGGGCCTGATTGTGTCCTCCTGTACAACGAAGCTGACCATTTGCCTGCGTTCCCCACCCCGCCCAGTGTGCCACAACTTCCCGTTAGCTGTGTCTCCTACTGGCAAAGCCTTCTTTCCGTTTCCTCAGCAGTGGAAACACCTACTCAATCACCCCCAGACCCAGCTCCAGTGGAGCCTCCTCTAGGAGACCATGCCCAGCATCCCAGGCAAAGGGGAGTCTCTCTCATCCATTTTCCCGAAGCACCTGGGATACCCCTGCTTTAACACACACCACAGTATATTCTAGTGATCTTCTTACACATCTGCTTTAATCCCTGCACAAGTGTAGCATCCTGGTTTCAAGCACAGTCTTTGAAAAGGCAGATCCAGCTCTGAAGACAAGCTGATCTACTTGTTCTCTTTGGAGACGACCACGTTGCTTAATTTCAGGGAAATTTCTTTACCATATCTATTAAATGAGGTTAAAAATAACCTCCTTCAAGCAGGCATTTGCTGTTATGAGATGATTCCATGAGAAAAGGTGCAGAAAGTGAGTGGCACAGATGCTGCGTGAACGGCAGCTGCTGCGACTGCTGCTTCTCCTCCTCCATCATCATTAACATCATCATCAATATTAAGTTCTAACGCCCCATCAGGAACCATGTCACCACACCATTGTACTTGCATCCCCTAGAACTGTGAGAATATAGGTACTCAATTATTTGCACTGAATTTTGAAGACAAAGATGATTTTACTAGTAGCCAGCAGAGCCTGGACTTCAGAAGTTGCAGAATTACGTCTTTGCCCACCTGATGCTAGTAAATGATCTCCTGGACTGGTAAAGCTAAGTTATAAGCATGAAGTTCCTCCACTCTGTTTCTCTAACCAAGGGCTGAAAATTACCTTTTGCTGTCAAGGAACATGAGTTACTGGACTCAATGGGTCCGTCACTCGGGGTGCATAGCCAATGAACACACCAAAGTATTTTCAGTCAAAGCAGAAGCATTTATTACCTGTGACAAGTACGGAGACAGGGAACGTTGACTACTTGTGACGAGTAAGGAGACAGGGAGATAGCTCTCAAAGCCGTCTCCCGGGAAAGTCTTACGCATGCATATTCATGACAGGGTTGGCATGATCATTATAACGGGGTGAAGGTTACTCTAGGCAGTCAAAAAACTGCAAGGAAGTGGGTGCTTGGTTGTTTGTTTGCACTGTGGTATCTTGTTGACTGGAATGCATTGTAACCTTTTCAAAACATCAAGTGTTTGGAACTTTCTGCCATTTAATGGTTAGTTTCTGCCAAGCAAAGTACACTTTGTTGTAACCCCATCCCTTCCCTACGACAGTCTAGCTAACACATGGAAGATAGTTTTGGTAGCGGTCGGGGGAGGGGGTTGCATGGATTATTGGATTATATTTTACATTTCAATGAAAAACAAACAGGTTACTCTTAAACATTTGGTTTATAGAAATTCTCCCAAATCACACAGAGCTGGAGAAGGATGGCAGATTGCTAAATTCTTACCCAGTCAAAATGTAAAAGAATCATGACAAATTGCTTCTTGGCTCTCTTGTTTTTCCTTTGAAAAAATAATTTACAATGTGGGATGGGTTAACTCCCCTTTACATCGTCTAAATCCTCAGAAAGTCTATGACAGGCTCTGTCTGAAAGGCCAATTTGACCCCGTGGGCCTGACTCTTACTAGATTTTCTCAGCCCCAGACATTAGACACAGTCTGTCTGTCACTCAAGACACTGACACCGCAAAAACAAAATTTTTTAAATAAACTTTTTAAAAATGGAAACCCTACCAAGGCCAACCCAAATGTTTTCTTTCTGTGAAATTTAAATATGTGTTAAATTGGATTCTGCCCAGCAGTTCTAAATCTAAGTCAGAGGGTAAGAATTCAGGAAATAGATTTATCTGTCAAAATCATCCCACAAGATCCATTCAGGAAATAAGTAAAGTTCAGGGTAGAATGTGGCCTTTTGGTCAATGATAATACCTAACATTTCTTTATATGCGTACAAGAGCCAGATACTGTGTTGAAAATTGTCAACTCGACGTGACAAGGCGATGAGGTTGATATCATTAGCATAATGCCCGTTATACAGATAAGCAGACTGAGCCTTGACCAAGGTCACCAGTGAGTGGCAGGCCTGGGTTCAAACCAGGAGGTAGTATAGCTCAGAGTAAGGACCCTCAATGCAAAGCTCCAGGGCCCCTTGCTCCATGGCAGACACCCAGTCCATACCACTATAGGTCACCCACAGGCTCCTGAACTTGTCCTTATCGTTGAATCCCTTATGTTTGCCATCACTGCCTCTTACTCTCTGTGACATAGCTCCTCACCAACAGCCTGAGCCCACACTGAGTCCTGTACCTGCAAAGCCACAGCTGAACGGAGGCCGGAGCTGAGATAAAGCCTGGCTCCCAAGCACTGAGGTTCCAAACAGCCCTCACCCTGCTTCTCTCCACTTCGTCACTCACGGCAGCTCCTTGTACGGAAGCCACACCTACCCCATGTCCAGATATTGAAATGCGGAACTTGTTCTGGGTCTTGTATGTTCAATTCAAGCAGAGGGCATGTCTCACCTGAGATACACAGGCTAAACACTCTCATGGGCTTGGTGGGTGGGAACACAGGGTTTGGAATCAACTCTGGATACAGATTCCAGCCCCACCACTTAGGTTGGTGACTTTGGCTTTCTCACTGAACCTCTCAGAGCCATAATTTCTTCATTTAAAAATAAGCATAATAAAGTTATTCAAGATTATTGTAATTAAATAACATGGGAACCACTTGGTGGTAGCTGGTGTCCAACAGTCGTTACTATCTTTGCCCCTTAAAAGGTAGCACCTTTTAATGGCCTCCTAACCCTTCTGTGCTCTAGCTAAAAGCCTGGAAAGAGAGCAAAGCAACCACATTCATCAGTCAACCAATACTGAGCACCTATGATGTGCCAGACATTTGAATGAAGGTTTGAAACCCACACTAGGCTATCAAGGCTCATTTCTGGGAATGTAAAGGAATATTGATTAAGTTCCTGCCTAACAGCAGGCAGTTAAATGGAGAATCTCATTGACCCTCACAACCATTGAGGCCAACGTTATCAACCCTGTTTTACACATTAAAAAAAAAATGAGACTCACTTGGCCAAGGTCCAACAGCTATGAGAGGCAGCGCAAGTCAACCACTACAATGACTCTTTCTCAGGATTCTTGATCATTTCCCATCATCTCATCCTTTCACAGTGTTTAATTTAGGGAAAATTAAAGGGAAGAGCAGTTCTTGTAACCTTCAACACAAGTCAATTAAGTCTGGCACGATCCCTGGTCTTGCCACTGGGCAGGGGAAAGGCATCTTTGGGGACTGCTGGTGATTACTGCTGAGATGCAGAGAGAAAGGGCTTCAGGGCAGGTGGGCAACGAAGGCTCTGAACAGCCCTGCCCACTCTGCCAGTTCTTTCTGGCCCCAGAACCTGTTCTTCCATCACCCAGGTCCAGTCTTCATGCTTCAGGTAAAAATCAGTGGATTGAAAACCCAGCAGATGGCCAGGTTTCCCCAAGGTGGCTGGGAAACACCCATGCACAGCCCCCCTCCACAGCAACAGCCAGAGTCAGCTGGACAGGGGTTCAAATCCTGCCTGACCTCTAAGCCCACCTCTTTCCACTACTCTACACAATCTTTGAGCAAGGCTGTCACTTTATCAGTGATTTACTTCAAAGCCCCGCAGTACTGATGATGAGATGGACACTATGTTTCTAAATTAAACTTCATCTACCTCTGAGGGATGGAGGGTTATTTACATAGCCTAAACAGAAGTCTGTATTCTCGGGGGAGCAGTTATTAACATTTCAAGTACCCTAACTAGGAGTTCACACTGAGAGGTGATTAGTTAGAATGTAAAAGATGCAACTGTAAGCACATCAAATATTGTCTAAATCTGCTTAGAGGAGTCATTAACGAACATTAATTAATAAGGGGCACTAGAAAAAAATTTTCATTGATCAACATTCAAGAAATGTGATTGGCTTGCAGCATTGTAAGGGTGTCTCTACTCTAGCAAGAAGAGGACTTGGGAGTAGCACTTGGGTCCAGAGTTCTGTAAGCCCTATGTGCCTGACACAGGGAGTCTATCACCCGATGCAGCTAGAAGACTGGCCAACTCTGACATTAGAATATTATAATGCTGGTCTCAGCCTGAACTTTTTAGGCAATGATGGTTGGTTGACCTCCAGGACAGAGAGAAGGGATTTCACAGAGCCTAAAGGAAAGAGATTTATGAGTATTTTTATGCCTGCTGGCTAAAAAATGCTAACACTTGTGGAAGATTTAGCCTATGACTTGCTTTCATTGTAACATAGGTTATTGGGGAGGGGATATAGTTCCCAAACTAACCAAAAAGGAACCTGACCTCTACTGAACGGATACATTGACTTAGCTCATTTGGCAACAGAGTCCAATAAGCCAGAATCCCTGCCTTCAAATTGAGAGAGGGGAGGACCCATAAAAAATTCTAAAACTTTTTGAAGTCTCTGAAGGCAGTTTAGTGTAGCTGTTAAGAGGCCAGGTTCTGGGTCAGATTGCTGGGTATGAATTCCAGCATGAGTTCCCAAACTTCTACGTGCCTCTGTCTCTTCACCTATGAAATGGCAACTAATTATACTTTCTCGTAAGGCAGTTAAGATGATCAAATAAGCTCCTGTAAGAAAATTGCAAAGAGCTAAAGGAAGCCCTCAGTAAATGTCAGCTACCATTACAGTACAGAGGGACTAAGAACCGCTTTTCAAAACACACTCAGTAAGTGTTATTAGTTTATTATTTACCATTTACATTTGTTTACCATTTCATTCGACAAACATATACTGAGTGCCTAAGTACTAGAGGATACAAAGATATATAAGAACTACATAATATCCCTCTAGATTGCTTCTGTGGTCTCTTCTCTCAAGGGACGTCCAGTCTAATATATGAGTCAGACAAGCAGACAATCACAATCTTAATAAGGCTAAAGTCAAAGTTTTATGGAAGCAACCAAAAAAGAAAAAAAGAAAAGAAAGAAAAATTTTAACTGTGCAAGGAGAATTCTGGGAAGGCTTCCTAGAGGAGGTGATATTTGAGATGGGCTTTAAAGAATGAATGGGATCTGGACGGGTAAATGTGCTCACACATAAAAGCATATATTTTGACATTGCAAAATTTCCCCATGTTAGCAACCACGACTCTCTTATCACACCTGCAATCCACAGGACAGATGCCCAATATTTAGTGCTTACTGACAGCCTAGGAAGCAAAAATTATATTAAAAAAGAAAGAGGAAGAAAGAGAAAACATACAAGGGGTCAGGAGACTGGAAAGTGTCAGGTCACAACCCTGCATCCCAGATGCAGGAAGTGTCAATCCGCCTATTTGTACGTTTGCCTGTATAAATTGTAATGGGTCTTTTAAAACGTATCCTTTTCATCTGGGATGCCCAGCTGTGTTAAATTTCCAAACCCTTCCCTCTGACTTTTATGAGGTTTAGTCTATAACCGGGGCTGATCCGAGGGTACACTGTGTCCTTTCATTGTTAGGGGGAGGTAAAGAGTAGAGGGCCACATGGCTCAGATTCCCAAGGAGTCCCAAGGAATCACTTAAAGGCCTGAGAAGCTGAGAGGTGCAATATGGAGATTTAGCTGCAGCTCAATAACAATGAGAACCAATCATCACTGTGCACCCACTAAGTGCCAGACACTGTTCTAAGCACTTTACGTGTATTAACCTGCTTATTCCTTTAAACAACTAGATAGATGCCATTAACATCCCAATTTTACAGGTGAGAACAGAGAGGTTGGCCATGCGATCATAAAATCACAGAGCTGATAAGTGGCAGAACTGGGATGCAAACACCACACCACGGAACCTAGGAGAGACTGGCAGCAAGTCTGCCTAGAAGCAAGCCTCTACATCAAGTCTTCCCACCACATTAGTGGAAGGTGTGCTCTGCCTATTATAATTTGGAAGCCCTGTGGGATGCTGGCTGTATCTGCTCCTCTTACCCTCAGAGCTACATTTGCATCTTGAGTCTGCATATGAGGCACTTCTGCCTCGCCTGCTGTAAAATGACTAAGTTGCTAATAAAAGCAATGTTCTCACTGTGACTGGTGCCAACCCCAGTCTCTCAGTGCCAACGGCCTGTTGGCTTTTCCCACCGACTTTTCTGGATGGCTCTATGCAGACTAACCACCCAGACTGCAACAAATGTTACTTGGAGAAGAACACGTGCCAGGAGCAACAGGAAAGAGGGGCCCACCCTTACTGCAGATGGAGCTTTCTTAAGTAAATCCATCCTCCAAAATAAGTTAATTATTCTTACCAGGAATTCTTATGAAGCTTGCAATTGCCAAGCCCCTCAAGATCAATTTCATGAGCATTTCCACGACCAGCTCTATAAAACTGTACTGGCCACTTTACAGAGAGTTTTTGTGACTTGCAGAAGGGTGGGGATGCAGGTACTCAGAGGTAGCCCGAAGGTTCAAAACCACTCAGCTCCGGTGTGCCAAGTCATTAGGCTGGCTGGCAAAAAAATGACCTACTTGCATTTTGGTCTCTCACTTGCCAAGAGATCTCAAAGGGCTGTGACTATTGAGACATTTTGTTAGGACTGAAACGAGCATCAGCCAACTTTTTAACTCTTAAAAATCCAGAACAGGCCAAGTGGCTGGGGAAACAAAGCCAATAAGATGGAATGTCCTGAGCCTTAAATTGCTCATGATCACAAAGGGGCAGATGAGCCTAAAGGTGTCTAAAGGAGTGTAGGGCTTGGAAGTCATGAAAACATGGGCTTCATCTACTACTTACAAGGGGCATGGACTGGACAAATTCCCCTCCTCCACAAATTACCCTACACTCTGCTGAGGAAGCCTCAGCTTCCTCATCTATAATGAAGAGATCAACATCCCTCCAAGGCAGCTGCTAGTATTTACATATGGGCTACTTTATAAATAGAAGCGAGAAACAGGTATCCTCTGGGTAACGGAATTCCAAAAGAAGCATCCCCTTTGCTGGCCAACCTGCACAACTCTGTACCTTCCTCAAGGACTGATGATAAGAAATTCAAGAGAAAATGTGGGCAAAGTGAAGCAACCTCCAGATTTGGTTTGAACATCACTCCCTTAGGGAGGCCTCCCTAATTCTCCAGGACAGTCTCTCCTACAAAATGCTCCCTGGGCCCCCTGCACTGTTCTCCTTGCTAAATACTTGTTTCATCTGAAAATGCTTGTGCTCAGTGCCAGTCTCCCCTGCAAACTCTAAGCTTGGTGAAGGTGGAGCCTAGGTCTCTCATGGTTAGTTGCTTAAAGCCCAGAGTTCAGCACAGGGTCCAGCAGGAAGCAAACTCTTGCTGAATAACTGAAGATACAAACGAAAGCATTTGGAGGCAGTGGGCTGAGGCAGTCTCTTACCATAGCAATGCTCTGAGGATGGGCTGATCCGACCACTCACTACTTCCCATTAGGTCCACCCATGACCACTGGATCCCAGGCCTCAGGTGGAAGATAAATATTGAAAGCCTTCTTATTTTTTTTAACTTGTTTGTATTTATTTTTAATTTACAATAAAGATCACATTTATTCATTCAGTCAATAAATGTTTGCTGAGTGCCTCACATATGCCAGGTCCTTTTCTAGGAGCTAGACATGTAATCGTGACTAGAGTCAGGGAATTTACCTTCTAGCAGGAGATAAACTGCAAATTATTAAACAAACGAGCAAGAAAATTTCAGGCTCTGATGAGTACATGAAGAAAATTAAAACAGAGTAGCATGTTAGAAAGTAATTGGAGGAGGGGACCTGGTGACTTTCTATTGAGAAATTGGGACACTTCTCTAAATGATAAGACATTTCCAGCCATGCAAAGACCTTGAGGAACATCATTCCTGGCAGAGGAACAAACAGCAGGTGTAAAGGTCTGAAGGCCACAAGGCTTGGCCCATCCATGGAACAGAAAGAAGGTCACCATGACTGAAGCACAGTGAGCCTGGGGACAAGGGGCATGAGGTGAAGGTGGGGCAGTGGGCAGAGACCAGATCAGGTAACAACTTGTAGGGTAAAGGGTACAGATTGGTCCAACATGCAATGGGAAACCACCAGAAGGCTTTAAGAAAAGGAGTGAATGATACTATTTATATTTTAATAAAATCACTCTGGATGCTCTGTCCAGCAGGAATATAAGTAGGGGACCAGATAGGAGGATATTATAGTAATCCAGGCCAGAGCTGAGGCTGATCTGGACGATGGTGGTAGCTAGGCATGGAAAACAGATTCAAGGTATAACTTAGAGATAAAGTGACAGAATGTGTTGATGGATTGTAAATGAGAGGAGAGGGAAAGGGAAAAATCAAGGATGATGTGATCCAGGAGAAGGTAAGCTACAATGATCCTCTTTGTTGGTGCTACCAACAATCTAGCACCACTGGTTCAATCGCAACCCTCACAACTCTGAGGGAGGTGCTACCATTATTCCCATTTACCAGATGACAAAACTAGGGTTTGGAGAGATTAAGTAACTAGTTCAAACTAACAGGACTTTGTTCCTCCAATGATTTGTGCCTTTCAAGATTCCACAGGGTCTGGGATCCTGTCCCAGTGGAAGCTGCAGAGTTACAGTGCAGCTCTTTCAGGGATCCAAGCACTCAGCTGGTAAACTAACACTCTGTGAGCTAAGCGGGGCTGAAGCACCATGCTGGGAAATCCAAGGGCAGGTGTCACATGCCATCTGCCGTACATCCGTCACCCAGGGTTATTTCAGCCCTGTGATCTCATATGCCCTGTGACATAATGAGATGTGACAGGGCCAACAGAGGAGACCCTACCAGCAGCAGAGCAAGCTGGCAGTCTGTCATTAATATTGTTATTATTATTATTATTTTCAAGTAGTTCTTTCCCACTGAGAGCCGTTGCCAATTTCTAAACCTGGATGGTCAATGACAGTGGTTAATCCATTGGACGTGATTGTATGAGTGTTGCAGTCTGAAAGACCAGGACTGAGGTCCCGGCTGACCTGCCTTGGGGGTACTAGGCCTTGCAAAAGTTTCTTAACTCACTAAGTCTCCAGCTTCTTCTTCTCTAAAACATGGGTAACGAAACAGCCAACTTCATAGGGCTGTTGGGTGTTGAGCACAAAATTCCTGGCTTCACCCTAAACTCATCATATGGACCCTTGGAATAACAAGCCCAAGATGAACTGTTAACCAGATCCCAGAGCTTGCTAACTTTATAGTCTTGTGAAAGTGAAGTAATCACATCTCGAGAGCTACAAAGTGGAGAAGGATACTCTTTCACTGTGAGGGACAAAATGAAACAGGCAAAGGAGCCCGGCTGAGCTTTAGGTGTCTCATCTGAGAAACTGCAATAATACCTTCCTCCGAGGAGTGCTGTGAGGATTAAGTAAAATAACTCGCATAAATTGCCCAGTAAATGTCACCTTCCCTCCACCACTCAGGGTCGGGAAGGACAAGCAATGATAGTCCAGAGGTTTCTATCGGTCAAGTAGAGGCTGAGATGCCTGTTCTCAAATCAAAGCTAGCTTCCCAGAAGGTCTACATGTCTTGTGAATACAGAATAAGCTGAGAGTCATTAAATTTAAAAAAAAAAAAAAAAGAGAGAGATAGATAAACCACAGTAGGAGCCCATGAGACACCCCCTCTTTCCTGCCTACTGCTGAGGACCCTGTAATTTTTAGTTGTGAAAATGCATATTTGGAGCACTCCTTTGGGTTTTCCACAAGCTTTTGCACATCCTACTTCATCTACTAATGTCCACAGCCCTGGGATGGGTGAGACAGATGTTATTAGTCTGTTTTACAGGTGAGGAAACCAAGGCACAGAAGGGCTCTGTGACTTAACTAGGGTCACACAGCAAGTCTGTAAATGAACTCTGAAGAGAACACAGGTTTCCTGGCTTCCAATCCACCACCTTCTCTGCCACACCTTACAAATCGTGTCCCTAAGAAGAAGAGCTCACACTGCTCCTTTAACTTTGATGTGTGTTAGGAGTTATAAACGGAGCCATTGGGCCTTGAGGGTCCAATCTCTTAGATTCTTTGCAGGTGCACAAGAATCTAATGGGAATGACAATGACAATCAAGCTAAGTCCTCTGCTGGGATCTGTGGCCAAACCCAGGTTTGCTGCCTCTTCTCGTGTGAAAGTGACAATTTGTTCCTGTCTTTACTTTTCTCGTGTTTCCTTCTGCCATTTACTCAGGTCCCTAAAATCTTGCTACTTAAAGAGCAAGCAAGATGGGCAGCATCACTATCCCCTAGGAGCTTGTTTGAAATGCAAACTCTCAGGTTCCACCACAGAGATTCCAAATCAGAATCTGTATTTGAACATGATTCCCAGGTGGTTCATATGTACATTAAAATGTGACTAAGCACTGCTCTCAAAAACTCAATATGTGTTCAATAAACAGTCAATGCAGAATGTAGAACGCTGATAAAATACCCATACGGGCAGTTAGGATGCAATTACTAACTTACTTCAACCTTCAATTGTCTGTTCATTCATTTCACCAGCATTGAATCATGGCGCCTGGAACATAACAGACACTATATCAATATTTGTAGAACTAATTGATGATTAATTATTTAATCACAGCATGTGTAACATCTGCCCATCTTCCTTTTCTCCTACTGCTCTCCAGTCTAGACAATTAAATGAATGAGTACACATGAAGGACTTAGAACAGTGCCTGGCACATAGTAAGTGCTCAATAAGTGTCAGACATTATTATTAACAGGCCATGGAGGTAGCTGCATTCATAACTTGTCCACTTGGGCTTTGAGAAGAAATGCGTAGGAATACCACTTGAAGGAATACAAACTTATCTTAGGAAACAGACTCTCAGAAACATACTTTGTAATGCGTAGAAACATTATTCCAGTGGATTCCAGGGAAATGATTAACTGTCCAGGAGAGGTGGGCTGACAGATTGTCAGTGTTGCTATGTAAACTATGTTTGGCACAGGAGTGAAAAGCAAAGTACTTCCTCATATCTGTATCTGTCTTACTTTTGATATGAAAATAAGATACCCTGAGGTAGTAAATCCTGGTGGTGGAGAATGGCTTGATGGACAGGTCTACTCAATCCAGTCAGACAGACACTTCAGGTTCAAAGGTAGCCTTAAATGTTGTGAGCCTTCAGTTGCTAACCAGTCCCTTCCCTCATTCCTTGTTCTTTCCCACCTTACTGCCTTTGCTCTTGCCATAAACCAATACCTCTAAGAGGCTTTCTTGCTCCTCCTTTCCATCCTGTAAAAATCAGCTCAAATCCATCCCCGCTTCATTACCAATGCTTCGGCCTGGGGGTCTTTCCTTCCTTACTTATTTGGGAGCTAGGTGATTTTTTATTTATTATTTTTTAACTTCCCAAGTTACACTAAAAATTCCACCAAGGCAGGGATTGCACCTTACATTTCTCTGCCCTATTTTATATGCCTAACACTGTCCCTTGCCCTGAACAGCTACTCAGTGTTTCTGGATCACCCCAGCTGTTTTTATAGATACAACAAGGACAGGAGATTTTGGATGGATTTCCTATCACTTTTAATAACATAACTGCAATTCTATAACATTTAAGAAGCAAAATCAGCTTTCAGCATTTTAAGCTACATTGATTTTGCCTGTGCTAAACTTACACTGGGTAGTTTTTCTAGATAGTCAAACCATCATATTTTCTGCTCATTCCTATTGTTGTCAAACCATAAGAAGGCCTTCTCCGAGGCAAAGTTTTAAGTTATATACAGCGGTGCATCACTAATATTTTGCGGACATCATTAAGGGTCAAGGCTGTGTGGAATGTTTAGGTGCATTAATCATTACAACAATGTTATGATGCTAGCACTATTATGATCCCCAAATGAAAGAAGAAACAGGCTCTGGGATAGTAATTTACTCAAGGTCACAGAGCTAGGAACTAGTGGGGCCAATGGAACCTACAACTCAGTCTCCCATAAGAACCTATAATGCTTACCCATAATGCTCTGCTTAAATTTCCTTTGTCCTTCAGAAACACTGAAAGGATTATCTAATAGATTGATATTGGTTTGTTATCTAATGCAAAAAAGCCAATTCAACGAAGGCTGCTCACAGGAAAACTCTACCTGTAAGGCAATTCAGCTCAGGCTATAAAACACACTCTCTAGGCTGATTTTTGGCATAAAATGTCAAGGACAAAATAAATTTTTGCTGATTAAAAGAAAAAACTCTCTGTGGCAGCTATTAAATTTTGTAGCTGAAGAAAGGGGGCATTCATCAGAGTTGGCTCTCTTTTGGTCCTTAATCATAATGCCTAAGCTCCTATTAGTTTTAGAAAAACAAAAAGTAATTTTTTTCTCAATGTGTCGATAGAGTGCAATCCTTCGCAAAACAATGTTAAATAAAAATGAGGCATTTTATTTTATTTATTTATTTTTTTATTTTTTTTTGCGGTACGTGGGCCTCTCACTGTTGTGGCCTCTCCCGTTGCGGAGCACAGGCTCCGGACGCGCAAGCTCAGCGGCCATGGCTCACAGGCCCAGTCGCTCCGCGGCATGTGGGATCTTCCCGGACTGGGGCACGAACCCGTGTCCCCTGCATCAGCAGGTGGACAAAAATGAGGCATTTTAAAAAAAATACCTGACGAGAACCAGTTCTATCCCTTGACCCTGTGCATTAACCATCATTTCAAAGATGTTTCAAAGCATTTGTGTCCTGTTATTTACTCTATTTCTGCCTTTTGTAGGAAGTGTCAGGTTTTTTTTTTCTAAATCAAGATACGTGTTGGCATTAGTTAATATTGATCTTTTTTTTTTTTTAACATCTTTATTGGGGTATAATTGCTTTACAATGGTATGTTAGTTTCTGATTTATAACAAAGTGAATCAGTTATACATATAATATTGATCTTTTGAGACTAACTGGTTTTATCTCCTTGGCAAACTTAACTGTTTTAACATCAATGGGGAAAGATATTTCCTCATGCTGGTCTTGGTCTCCTGGCCGGCTAGAGTCTGAGGCACCTACAGAACAAAGCCCACGGGGCCCCTGATGGCACTGTGTATCCACAGATCTGCAGACCGGGATGAGGCCTCAGGACACTCCACGGAGTCCCGGGATAACTGTGAAACTGTTCTGCACACACAGCCTTGAGCCTCACTACTTGTGTGGGCAGCCCTTGGCCTGCTCTCTATTTACACAAACTCCCTAACGGTCTCTGGCACCACTGACGTCTCAGAGGGAGGCACAGTACATAGAGTGTTTCACATGAAAATCTTTAAACAAAAGGAATTAAAGAAAATCCCTGTTTAATAGTAAGTTTCTACCAAGCTCCTAAATTCTCGAGAGCATGTGAAATATTAACTTTTCCCAAATGGGAGCACAGAGCTTGCCTTGTTTCAATTCATACGGTTGGGTCACAAAGGCTCTAGAGAGTAACATGCCTGGTGCTTCAGAACCTACCGAGATTCTTCAGAAGTAGGGGCTGGAAAAGCACAGGGTCTGGAGTCAAACGGACCTGCGTTCAAATTCTGTTTTGACTCTCTCCAAGTCTCAGGTACTTAGTCTACAAATGGGGGATAACCGCGGTAAGCACCTCACGAGATTGCGGTGAGATTTATGTAGTATGTCTACTGATGATAAGCATTCAATGTGTGGTGGTGGAAATACAGTCAGCCTTCTACTACCCTGACTCTCGGAGGGACCCTTCCACAGCAAGTGCAAAATGGTGAATCTTGAATACAAATTTCTGAAACCTCGTCCCATTCCAGTCACCTAAATCCAAGCTGCGTCTGGCTTGGTTTACCACAGGCACCAAGGCACCCTAGTCAGGGTTAACAACAGAGGCAGCCACTAGGGGCGCTAAACAAGAGTCAGAGGGAGCGGTGATGGTGCTGATTCCTGGCTTTAGAACAACAAACAGTCCCTTCCCCAGGACCAAGTTTCTCATCCTCTTTTTACCCAGCAGTAAGCTAGGAAAGCAGCACTAAGGTATTCTCCACTCACCCTCAGTCACCACCCCTTCAGCCCTAGAAGCTCCTAGATAACCCCAAGGCAGCCATTTTGCTCGCCCGCCTCACTGAGCCGGCAGAGATGCCGCCATAACACACTGTGGCTTCCCCACAGCGATGTGCCTTCCACCAGGGGCAGGCGGGGACTCCTAACAGACCCACCACTTTCCCCTCCACCAACCACAGCCATTTCCAGTGGCCAGGGCTCTCCCCATGCAGCCTAGAGTTCCATCTGCCATATGTCTCCATTTTCCCAGACAGCCAGTCCCAATTTCACATTATACACTACTTTTGGATAAAGTAAAATGTTGATTGGTTGAGTAAACATGATATAATTATTAAATTATTTTCCATCAGTTTCCAGGAAGCATAGATCATACCGTCAAACTGGGGTCTAACAATAAGGGATTAATTAAATAAAATGATGGTAAACTAATTTCATGGATATTTCATCCTGTCTACAATATTATTAAGTTGAAAAATCATCATATTATTTTATAGATGAGAAAAAAATCAGAAAAGGTATATGTCAAAAAGTTGAAAGTGCTTTTTCTTTCTTTGATTACCACTGCTTTTTATATTTTTTCTTCCATTTTGCTTATTTGCATTTTTTAATTTATTTATAATACTGTCTATAATTCCTTCATTAAACAAATACTGATTGAGTACATTCCACACATCAGGATGGTGCTGGGTGCCAGAATTACTATGGAGAACATAGTAATTACAATCACGGAACCCACAGTCCGGTGCAAGAGGGAGATATTAATCAAGTAATCGCACAAATATATAATTATAAACTGGGACAAGAGCCACAAAGGGAAAGTATAGGGCACCACGACCAAATGTAAGAGGGGATCTGATCTCTTCTGTTGTGAGGGTGGGCTCAGGGAAAGCAGCCCTAAAGAAGAGCTATCTAATGCTGACTTATGGAAAGAAGAAGGGAAGGGGGAAAGGGGAAAGGGAGGGCATGGGGAGGGCTCTGCAGGGGGAGGGCCAGCAAAGGCCCTGAGGCTGGATGCTGCACTTAAAAGTCCAGGAACTAAAAGCAGGTCTGATCACTGGGGCCAAGAGACTAAGGAGAGTATGGTGAGATTGGAGGCAAAAAGCAGGCAGGGGCTTTGTAGGAAAGAGTGTGAGTTTCGGTCTTTACCCTTAACGCAGTGGGAAACTTTGGAGTAAAATGATCTGCTCTGGCAATGAGCACATATGACTCCTGGCCGACTCTCTCCCTTCTCTCTGCTCTGTCAGCAGCTCAGGAGTCTAAGACGAAGGCCAGGCAGAAGCAGAGGTGACTGAGGGACAACAGCAGGAGGTGAGACCCTCGAGCTGTGGCCAGAGCAGTATTTTGTCTCTAGAGACTGTTTCGGAACAAAGTGTACAGTCAGTGCAGGGGCAAAATCAAATTACACTGGCACGGTGTTCAAAACTCTATTTTACCTTAAAACCTGTAACCAGCGCTTCAGAGAACAAATGGCAGGTGTGTTTACATTAAACATGAAACTCATTCAATCCTGTATTTGTGAGGCACTGGGCTCTTTTATTCCCAGCTTCACTAGGGTTTTGTAGTCTGTTATCTCTTATTACCATGTTATTAGGGTTTTCCTCAATCCCTACCACTCCCCCACCCCTACTCCTTTCATACTTTCTCCACAAGTATGTGCCACTTGGCTCTCCACTTTGATGAGCCCTTGTTGAGAAGTGCCTGACCCCACGAATACTCTTTTCATCCTCTTCCCCACCACAGTGGCAGCCAGATCGGATGGATCATTTTGCAGTAATTGTTCACGCTAAGAGGAAGGCTATGAAAACCTACCAAGGCAGCCTTTTCCTTAAGTGGTCTCAGGTGCAGAGCATACGGCAGGGGAAGAAACACAGGGTAGGAATTTTTATTTTCAGTTATAAGCTGTGCAAGCAGCATAAATAGCAGGTCCTGGAGGTTAGGTATAGACTGGGGATAAAATTAGACCATGTTAGTGTATGTGATAGGGGAGGGATGCCAGGAACAGAATCAGGCTTCCCACAGGGACACTGCAGTGGCCAGGGGTGGGGGGAGAGTCAGCACATGTACTCTTAGAGAGAGATCGCCCACTGCTTCTCTGCGGGACATACTGGCCTTTGGGGTGGGAGGATTCTTCCTGGGGCAGGACTGATCCATCCACTGCAAGATATTTAGCATATGTGGTTCAGAGGGCACCGAGTAGCGATAGAAGCACATTGCTTCATACACAACCAACACACTCCACTCTGCCAATCATTGTGACAATCAAAAAAACGTTTCTTGGGCTTCCCTGGTGGCACAGTGGTTGAGAGTCAGCCTGCCGATGCAGGGGACACGGGTTCGTGCCCCGGTCCGGGAAGATCCCACATGCCGCGGAGAGGCTGGGCCCGTGAGCCATGGCCGCTGAGCCTGCGCGTCCGGAGCCTGTGCTCCGTAACGGGAGAGGCCGCAACAGTGAGAGGCCCGCGTACCGCAGGAAAAAAAAAAAAAAAGACGTTTCCAAGCGCAGGGCAGTGGTACCCCCTCGGGTGAGGACTACTGGACGAGCAGCTCTTCCTACGTGCTGGCTAGCGACAATCTTCTATCTTGACAAAGGGAGGTGAGGGGCGGGTGGGAAATGTTATGAGCCCTAAGTCCTCGTAATAACACGTGACCAAGAGAGACTCATTCTCATGCTCCCCAACCCATACACACACTCCCCCAAGCCTTTATTCATGCAATGTCTTCCATTCCCTATTCTCTAACTCTACTGCAAAAACCCTACCCAGTCGTCAAGGTGCAGGGGAAGTGAGCCCTCTCCACACAGCCTCTTTTACTCCCTGAAGAATAACTCAGATCACCTTTTCACATTCACCTTCCTAGAACCCTTGTCTCACCCTACATTGTCTCCCAGCTGGCAGTGACTGTCTTACTTCTCCACCCAGACTTGGAAGCTTCGATGGCATACACACGTCTCCTTCCCATCTGAGTTCCCCACGGGCCCAGCAAGATGGTGTCCTGGGTCAAGACTATGGAGTCAGAACGGGGTTTACATTCCAACTTTGCCGCTTTCATTTACGTGGCCTTGGGCAGGCCACTTAACATCTCTCTGAGTTTCCTCATCTTTAAAAGGAAGGTGATCCTTCCAGTGATTATTGTGAGGATTTAATGAGAAAATGCCAAGCACGACCTACTCAATAAAGGGCAGTGATGACCACACTGGCACGTTAGTGCTTTACGATTAACAAATAACCTGCAACATATTATCTCATGAGATCCGGTGCCAGTTCCCTGAGAGGCTCTCCCAGAACCCATCTGCTACCCGGTGCTGTGACTGTCAATTCGCACAGTGTTCATGAGCCAGGTCACATGGAAGCCACACAGAAGAGCAATTGATTCTGCCCTGGGGAATGATGGAGCAGTGAAGAGAAAGAAGGGAGCAGATGTAAACCCATTTTTTAAAATGGCTCAGACTTCACTGATCACTTGAACTCAACGCTTGCAGGAGGATTTGGAGTTTGCCAAGCAGAGAAGAGGGGTCTGAGGGTCAGGTTATGCACAAACATTTGCTACTAGGACAGGTTAGTAGAACAATCTGGAAAGGATCAGACTATTAAAAAGCCTTGAGAGTCATCAAGGCGATCTGGACTGTCTTCTAGCTCAATTTATAGATTCCCGGCTCTGCCTAACAGTTAGACCTCTCTCTAAATCTCTTTCTCTCTCTCTCTCCCTTCTCCTGAAAAGTCTTCTGACCCTGGTAGGAACTGGGATGCCGGGGATGGCCACAGCCTGAATGCTGTGTGCCCCTTCCTCTCTCCCCCTGCCTACCCTCTCCCGAAAGAAGCAAAACCACACAAGAAACCAAGCAGGGCAGGTTTCTCCTTCTGACCACACTTGAACATGCTTGAAGCCATCACAGCCTTGTGGGTCTCTACCTGAAATTTCACATATAATTCATCACAACCAAAAAGCCTGTTTCTAATAAAACATTTCCCTCTGTGCTTGACCTTCCTGAATACTCTGGTTCATTTCAGGGTTCTGGTTATTCAGCTGGTGCTGGAAAAGAAAAATTGGCAGCTAGTAACGTCTAATCTTTTTTTTTTTTAATCTTAGAGATTTTTTCGAAAGCCTGTTTTTAGAACACCTAACACAGCTTCTAAAACTTAGCCATCATTTCTGCACACCTAACCTACAGCCCCAGACACAGGCAGGGAGACTTCTGATATTGATGTCTGCTCTCAGAAGAAAGAACCAGAGCCTTCCCTTGAACTTGAGGCTGCTAGGTTATGGAAGGCTCCCCAGCAGAGGCTGGCATTTACAGGGTGGCTGTGTGAGGACAGCGCTGTGAAGTGCTGACAAGAAAGAGCTCATCGTGTGTGAAAAAACATTAAAACTGGTCAGTATGAACCACCTTGGCTGTGCCATCCTCCTGAGTTTATTATCGCCTTTTCTCTGCTCTTTTCGAAACAGCCTGGACAGCTTGTTTATGAAGGGCTCTGGAGTGGCCCCTTACAGCCCAAGAGGCAATGACAGAATCACAGGGCATTGTGGCCACATGGAGCCCAGCTAAGAAAATCTCAGGGAGAGGCAGGGAGATAGGCAGGGACTGGCCTTTGGTCTCAAAAATGCCTGCCCAGTAAGGTGTAACTGGTTGCTGAATAGCTGCTCGGTAAACACACATTGACTGAAAAAGGAAAGAACCTTCGAAATCTTCACCAACAGCCCAGTAAAAGGTATCAGCAAGAGAGGAGTCAAACTCTTTCCAAAACACACAGCCTACCCCTAATTCTATCCTTCCTCCTCCCAAGAAATGTGTTTTTGTTTCTGAGGTTGAGTACAGGGATTACACTGAGAACTTTTGTTAAAAATATTTAAGATTTATTTGCTCTCTGAAAAAAAAGACGTGGAAAATACAGAAGACAATTCTGTAACCCAAAGGGCAATTTATATTGTATATGCATATAGTTTCTTTTATAAATCTGAGCTCAAGTTGGAGATATAGTCTTGTAACCTACATTTACACACTATGCCCTCTATTAAGCATAGAAAAATTCAGAACCTAAATTTCCTTCACTTCTTACCAGAAGTAAAACCACACTGCATTCCTTAAGATGGAGCCTTTTATTTTTATCTTTTTTTATTTTTTACTAGAAATACAACAGTTTTTAAGGAGAGGGGAGAAAACTAAAAGTAAATGGCCCAGCCAAGTTAAAACAAGGCAGATTTGGTGTCACTATCAGTGACCCCAGCAGAGTTTGCCCATTTCTTATCTGAAGGGTTTCTCCTCACACCGAGGTTAATTTGTTTTGTTAATCTCAACCAAGGTAGAGGATATCTGTGTCTCCCCAAGACTACCAGAAGATTTCTCCTCCACTGCCCTTGAGTGGGCATTCCAACTCAAAAGACAGGGAGAAGAGAAGCATCAGATGAGAACTGCCCACATCATTTCCTTCCTTAAAAAGGTCCCTGGTCTCCCCCAAACTAAAAAGAAGCAAACCGTCTTCTCAGACAGCAATGTCAAGGATACATCTTCGGCCTCACGTCCCACTAACCCTCCTCTCCCATCCCTAACATGTAATATGCCAGCACAACCAATGTCATGTCCTTGTTCTTTTGTGTCTCTTTGCCTTTGTACATGTGAGCTATCCTTTCTAGGATGTTCTCCTCTTCTGCTGAACTCCAGTTCATTCTTCAAGACCCAGCCTAAATGGGACCGGGTATGGCTTTCTCCATTTCACTCAGATAGACCCCTGTGGTCCCTCAGCACTTCGTGAATACTGCATTTGAACAGTTTTCTCCGTGCGTTATAATAATCTTTATCTTTCCCACTAGACGCTGAACTCCTGAGGGTACAGATCAAGACCATGTCTTAACTTACCTCTGGATACCCCCAAGGAACACCCACATACATGATACACGGTAGGAGTTCAAGAAATGTTTGCAGAATGCATTTAAAAATCCAGTCTCATCCTCATGGCCAAAATCTGATATTGACAGCTTGATCAGGAATTCCTTACCCAGTTCCCTCAGCACATCTCTTGTATAGGTCAAAATGTTCCTTCTACTATGTTGAGGTACATTCCCTCTATACCCAGTTTGTCGAGAGTTTTTATCATAAATCGATGTTGGATCTTGTCAAGTGTTTTTTCTGCATCTATTGAGATGATTATATGATTTTTATCCTTTGTTTTGTTAACATGATGTATCATGTTGATTGATTTGCAGATGTTGAACCATCTCTGCATCCCTAGAATAAATCCCACTTGATGGAGGTGTATGACCCTTTTACTATATTGTTGAATTCAGTTTGCTAATATTTTGTTGAAGATTTTTGCATCTGTGTTAATCAGGGATATTGGCCTGGAATTTTCTTTTCTTGTGGTGTCCTTGTCTGGTTTTGGTATCAGGGTAATGCTAGCCTCCTAAAATGAATTTAGAAGTGTTCCTTGCTCTTCTGTTTTCGGAGGAGTTTGAGAAGGATTGGTATTAATTCTTTGAATGTTTGTCAGAATTCACCAATGAAGCCAACTGGTCCTGGACTTTTTTGGGGAGGTTTTGGATTACTGATTCAACCTCCTTATCAGTAGATTTTCTATTTCTTCATGATTCAGTCTTCGAAGGTTGTATGCTTCCAGGAACTCTCCATTTCTTCTAGGTTGTCAAACTTGTTGGCATATAATTGTTCATAGTACGCTCTTGTGATCCTTTGTATTTCTGCGGTACCAGTTGTAATGTCTCTTCTTTCATTTCTGATTTTATTTGAGCACCCTCTCTTTCTTTTCTTAGCAAGTCTAGCTAAAGGTTTGTCAATTTTGTTTATCCTTTCAAAGAACCAGCTTTTAGTTACATTGGTCTTTTTCATCTCTATTTCATTTATTTCAACTCCAATCTTTGCTACTTCCTTCTTCCGACTAAGTTTGGACTTCATGTGTTCTTTTTCTAGTCCCTTGAGGTGAAATGCTAGGTTGTTTAAGATTCTTCTTGTTTCAAAGTGTTCCTTTTAATGCTTTATGGCTTAAACTTTTTATGCATTCAGTTTTGTGTTTCCTCCTTTCAACCTTAGTGATTTCACTAGTTCAAACAAAATAAAGATACAACACTACAACTAACAGTATCTAATAATAGACACGATATCATTCTAATGCCTAACCACTGTTAACATTTTGATGTAATAACTTCCCAGAGTTTTTTTCATATTTATATATTGATGTGTTTATGAATGTGTATTCAAAAAAATGTCCTTAATTTACACATACTGTTTAAGAACTGATCTTTAGTAACAAAAAATGATACAGGTTGCCCAGCGATAGTTGCATGGAACCCAGATTATGCATCTCCCCAGGATGGCTCATCCACCTGCCTCTTGGGCCCTAGGTTGCTTGCTCTGTGGAGAGCTGGTTGTCATTACTACCACCTCATTCCCTGGGGCAAGCCTGCAACTGAGCCTCTGTAGCTCCTGCTGCAATGGAACAATGACTCTAGGTAGTACCTGTTACCTCCATTGCATAGATGAGAAAACTGAGGTTAGGCCACTCCACAGGAGTGTGCAACCAAGTCAAGGTTTAAACCCAAGTCTGTTTAACTCCAGAAGTTATGCCATGGGCTTCCTCGGTTAAAAAATGGAGGCCACTGTTTGAAACATCACAGTGAGGAAAAGGCTCGACGTATCTCTCGTTCAATTTCTGTCCCCTCAGACAACCAAAGGTAACAGTCCATGTAATGAGCAAATAATCCCCTTGGAGTCCCAAAGTTGTAGATGCTGATAAATTTCACACACACACACATTCATGAACAATGGCTTACACAAGAGCTTTATTTCCCTCTTACACAAAAATCCAGAAGCTTGCAGCCCAGGGCTGGTATACTGTCTCTGCTCCACACAGGGTTGCTGGCCTTGCCCAAATCACTACTCTCCATCCCCAGGGAGGGTTCCTGCTCTCATGGTCCAAAATGGTAGCTCCTCATTCCAGGCAGACAGAGGGAGAAACATGCAGGAGAAGGAGTAAACGGCAACTACCAGCTGTCTTATAGGGAAGGCTCCCAGAAGCTACCTCATAACATTGCCACTTACAGCTTGCCAGAGCACAGGTGCACAGCCACACCCAGCTGCAAAAGGAGGCCAGTCAAAGAAAAGGAGAACAAACATTGGGAGATAACTAACAACCTCTGTCACAAATAGGAAATTAAGGAAGAGTGGAAGTGTGTTCTGGAACCACCTCTGCTCTTACTAGCAAAGAGGTAACCCTGGACAACAGGGGAGGAAGGAAGGGAAAGGGAATTAACATTTAATGAAGGCCTGTGACGTGTCTGTTGCTCCATTGGGCACTGGGGGCCCCACTGGGAACAAGACAGACAGAGTCCCTGCCCTTCAGGAGTTTACAACTAGTTAGGGGTAGAATCGAAATTCTAGACAAATCCACATAGTATTAGCTTCCTAGGGCTGCCATAACAAATCATCATAAATGTGGTAGCTTAAAACAACAGAAGTTTATTCTGTCTCAGTTCTGGGTGTGAGAAGCCTGAAAGCAAGGTGTCCGCTGGTTCCTCCCGAGGTTCCAGAGGAGATTCCTTCCCTGCCTCTCCCAGCATTGGGTAGTTCGAGTCACTCCTTGGCTTGTGGCTGCAACATTCCAATCTCTGCCTGGCTTCCCATGGCCTTCTCTTCTGTCTTCTCCTCTTCTGTCTCTCATAAAGACACATCATTGGTTTTAGGGCCTACCCAGGTAATTCAGGATGATCTATCTCATCTTGAGAGAGTCTTAACTTAGTTATATCTGCAAAGGCCCTTTTTCTAAATGAGATCACAATCACAGATTCCAGGGGTTAGGATGGGAGCCACCATTCAACTCACTATAACGATAAACTAACAGACCAAAATCATCGTCCGTTGTGATATCAAGGTATTCAGCATCATCACTCATAATTTCCATTGATACTAAGTGTAATTAATTATTTCACTGTGAGTCATTCAAAATAAGCATCATTAAATCTATGATTATGCATTATAAGGATAAATGCCATAGAGAAAAAATCCAAAGGCACAAACCCTCAACTCACGTTTGCAAGATCCTTTTTCTAAATAAGGTCACATTCATAGGTTCCAAGATGTGGACATATCTTTCTAGGAGCCACTATTCAACCCACTACACGACTAAAGCCCTGCATGGGATGCAGGTCCTTTTCACTCTGAAACTCGGGGTTGGCAAGTCTGCTTCTACAAGCATTTGTGCAGTGGCCTGAGTGGAAGGCGCTATGCTAAACACTCTGGGAGTCAAATGGATGAGTCACAAAGAGTCCAGCCCTTATTTAGTAATCTAGTGGAAGGAATCACGTAAGACCACAAATGGCCATCCAGAAGCAGAGCCAAGAGAAAGGTCCCAACAGAGGCCTATGACGTCACAGGACGTTAGGTTAGATTCAAGGATCAGGAAAAGCTTTGTGGAGGGGGCAGGCCCCAAAGGCTAGACCAGATTTCAAGAGGCAAGACTGGAACTCAGAATTCTGAGTCTGGCAGTCCACTACCTCGTCCCCTTCCACCCCCACGAGATCCTGGCACGCAAGCCTTCCTTCACCATTCCTGACTTCACAGATCTTTCTCTCCATTTCTGCCTAAACCAGCCAAATGAGCCCTTTCTGTGAATACAGCCAAAGAGCTCTGTCTGAAAATAGTGCAGTGTGCAAACAAATACACTGCCTTGTTCACTAATTGTTCACATTAAATTATGTTTTTAACATTTGCTCTTTGAAACATGGGCATCTTGTGCAAATCACTATTATTTACTCATCCGATGGAGAAATTCGCTGTCCATCTCATGATTCAAGGAGTTTAGGCAGTGCCTATTAGGTGTCAGCATTGTTGGGGAACATGGAAACTTGTAAGACAGAATCCCTGCCTTCAAGAAACAAAGAGGAACCCAGTGAATGCTTCTTAATAGATTAAATGCATTGAATTATGTAATAGAGTAAGTGTCTTATTAAGAGAACTTGAGTCAGCACACGAGAGGCCCTGTCCCTTGAGACTAGTTTCCCCTTCACTCTCCCACACATTTCCAAACCAGGAAGCACAGTGTAAAAGTTCTTTCCTATTAGAGAACAGACCATATTTTTTTTGCAGCATGCCAAACACTCTTCAAGATTGCTGCAACTCTTTGAATGCTTAAAAATAAGCCCAGGAAGTAAAACTGAGGAGAATAAACAACTGCAGATCACTTTCTAGTGTTTCCAACATATTTATTCCATTTTCTTCATGGTTTCATGTAGCAGTTACTCACACTGATTGACTTTAAAAAAAGAGAGAAAAGAAAACTGGAATAAAGTTGACCCAGATGTGTACAGCGCCTCGCTCTGGGAAAACGTGTGCAGGCCTCGAGACTTCACACACTTGAAAGGCAGCAGGGGAAGGTTGACGTTTATGGCTGAGAGTCTTCCACTGCAGCAAGAAGGTCAAGCGAAAGGCAAAATAGCTGTGATGACCTCTGTCTCACCTAAAATTCCAACCATGGCTTTCAGACCTTCTTGGGGACAAGAGGGTTGGGAGAGGCATGGAGTGGCTTCAAGGGGTCCTTTAATCCACCTATCACCATATGGTACCTGAAGACAACTTCAATATACTACTTTTCTTCAAGTCCGTAAGATACTATTGTCATTAATAAAATCCACATCCACAAAAAGCGCTTGATTTGGGGGTATTCTTTCATATGCACTTACTGAACAGAGAGATACTATAAATGTAATGACCATAATCTGTTCTGTTTTCTAGGTTAAAAAAAAAAAGGACCTGAGGAAAAGTATACATGCTAAAGCTTTATGAGAAGAGGACAGTACAATCCCAGAGTGGAAGGCAAGAGGGAATAAGAGAGGTGAGGTAGGAAAGGAGATAAAGCAGATACAGGGCAACTCATTAGGTAGTTACCAAGCTGTCACAACCTCGCAAGAAACTGCTCGCTGCTGGCTCACCACGACAAGGCTGTGTAGAACCCACCACGGCCCAGAACAGCCTCCCCGTCTCCTGCCTCCCCTTGGCCAAGGTTAACCCGTGGGTCTTAAATCCCCTGCACTTCTTGGTCGTATCCAGTAGCCCCTAAGGAGAGTTCCCAGAGACGCCAGCGCCCACAGAGCTTCAGGTGAGTCCTGGCATGGTGGGAGATGCCAGGGCTTCTGCGGTACAGGTTGAGCCAGGTCTGGGTGCCAATGCTGCCGGGATCCATTGCAGCAGGAGCTACAGAGGCTCAGTTGCAGGCTTGCCCCAGGGAATGAGGTGGTAGTAATGACAACCAGCTCTCCACAGAGCAAGCAACCTAGGGCCCAAGAGGCAGGTGGATGAGCCATCCTGGGGAGATGCATAATCTGGGTTCCATGCAACTATCACTGGGCAACCTGTATCATTTTTTGTTACTAACGATCAGTTCTTAAACAGTATGTGTAAATTAAGGACACTTTTTTGAATACACATTCATAAACACATCAATATATAAATATGAAAAGAATCTCTGGAAAGTTATTACATCAAAATGTTAACAGTGGTTATCACTGGCATATGAATGCTTTTTATTATCCTCTCTTTTGCTCATCTGTATTTTACCTATATAATAAAACAATAAACTTCTATTTGCAAAAGAAAAATAGGTCCTCATGTAAAAAGATGTTGGGAGTCACAGACCTAAACTCATGAGTCATGAAGGAATCAGCATTTCTATGTACTATTTCCAGTTGTGACCTCATCCTTTTCTTTGCCTCTTTTCTTCATCTGTAAACAAAAGGCTCCAGCACTTTAGAAGGGAGCCTAGCTCAGTGTGAGAAACATGTGTTTCTGCGGTAAAAAGACCTGAGTATGTACTACATATCTGCAAATTCTTGGCCATGTGATCTCGGCAAATCCAGACCTCAGTTTCCTTATCTGTAAATTGGAGGTGATAATAGATCTACCCCCATGGAATGGTTCCGAGGAGCCAGTGTCAGAACATAAATCCAAACAGTCTGGAAGCAACAGTGCACTACTTGTGCGTTATCTTAAAGTAATGAGGAAGATCAGGAGAGTCTGAGATGTAGGAGAATATAGATTTTGGATATGAGAGGGTTTTTAGGTTCATAATAAGACTAAGGAGCAATTAGAACAGATTTCTTTCCCTTGCCTTGGTGCCAGGATGAAGAAAACTGCAGGCAGTTTTCTTAAGACAAGTTCTAGCTACCTGGCAAGAACTTAACTGTGAACTTTGGCAACTCTGTCCATGGCTAGGCACAGAAAATACTCTTAGAATTTACCAAGGTTCAAGAGGGGATTCAAAGACTCACCAAATTTTAGAACTAGAAGCATTGCAGCTTAAAATTTCACATTGTATAGATAAGAAAAGCAAAGCTCAGTCATCTACTCAGCATGACTCACCCAGGGTCACATATCTTTGTGGCAGAACTGCCTTTTGTAATCATAAAACAGTGGTCACGTGAATGTTTGTAACGTGCCTGGCATGCACTAAACACTTGACATAGTTGGTTTCATTTCATTTTTGAAAGAACTCGATGAGGGGAGCATCAATGGACCCTTTTCAGAGAGAGAAACTGAAACTCAGGAAGCTTAAGCAATTTGCCAGAGGTTGTACAACAGACCCAACAGTAGACCACCAAAGTCTAAGTTCTTCCCCTGTGAGACTCCACATCCAGGGGCCTCCTCAAGTCCCTGTCTGACGTGCTGCTATTGCATCATGGTCCTGGGCAAGCCCACAACTACCCTCCACCTAGAACATCCCAAGCCTGAGACAAGACCTCATTTGCAGCATAAATGAGACCCAGGGCATCTGGAGAGAGCTGTTCATATCTGAGCAGTTTAACTTTTATTTTTTAAAAATAACTCTTTCTCTTCTCCCAAAATACAGCCAAGGAAAAACAGCTAGATATCCATTTCTGGGGAAGTCATTTCGGTTTCCTCCTGCTCTTCCCTAAATTCAATTTTCACAACTTTTCTCTCCTGCCTTTGGCTCTGGATAAAGTGACATTGCAGTATTCACTTTTATTCTAACTTGGGAAAATGTATGGCTTTTCTTTTGACAAAAATAAAAAAATAAAGTTTCATGTGTAACCAAAAGAGGGTTTTCTTCTTTGTGCATATGCCTCGGTGGTGAGCAAAATGGAGAATGTCATTTCAGAACGTTAAAATCAAACTAAAGCACATATGCTCTATAAAAAGCATTGTTTGACAAGATCAAGTTACCTCAAGAGAGGGAAGCGATTTCACTAACCCTGCCTCTCTTGAACATCTGAATCGCCCCCGTGACTCTGGCAGGAGGGTGGGGATACAAGGGGTTAAACCCCAGCCAGGTGCATCTGGGTAACTATGCTCTGGACACTCACTAAAGAGCTGCCTGCAACGCTTAACCTTGAGCAGGTACAGGACGGGTTAAGGGAACTGACACAGCTGGATTTGCATTCAAGAGAAATCCATGGAACAGGTCTGAATATCCACAAGCTGTGCAGTTCTTGGAAAGGTCACTCAAGGCATACATAAAATGTCTTTTACAAATACACACACATATACACACAAATCTTGATAGCACATGTGCTCCTGAGATGAAACCATATGTTCCCAAAATGGTCCTGGCTTTCTACAAAAGAGGACATCGGAGGCGTGATCACTCCTGTAATCACTGCCAAAAAGGAGGTCTCAGGTTGTCAGGACCTGTACCTATGAGGATGGGCCCGTGTTCCAACAGGCAGTTTACTCGGAAATGTGCATAGAGGTGGATGGATTTCCATCACCAGTTTGTTTTACTTAGTGACCTAGAAAAAGGTCTTGAAGAAATCCCATTTGCTGAGATCTGTTCTTCCCCATATTATAAAGATGTTGTATATTTGACCTGTGTTTGGCAAAGGTCTATAGGAAATGACAAGAATCCAGATTATTGAAGGGCATTTTAAATGGGAAGTAGAGGCTAGTAATCATTAATTATTATAATACTCTCTTATCTACATAGTCCCAGTATTCTCAAGGGAATTATTTTGATCATTAGTGACTTAAATAAAAAGCAGCTTAATTACTTGGGGAATTAGGCTATAAATTACGGTGAAATTTTCTCATTTTTATTATGAGACTAGTTGGCTATGTCTATAGTTTCTGAATCCCGTTCTATTTTCTAATTTTAAATTACACTCTCATCTTCACCATCTTCTTCCCAAGTACAATCGAGGCCAAGCCAAAATGTCAACAGAATGAGTTTTTCCATGATGGTGGGAGTCTATTATCACATATGCTTTGCCATGACCCAATTAACAAATCATGAATAGACATCTCGTGATAGCTTTTTCCATCTTCAACTTGACTAATATTTTCATATTTTATTATTTTTAGATCTACATCCCCTTCTATACTCTATATGTCAATTAATATAAAATTGTATACACCTTGTTTCTTTACCATTTGTGTTAGAAAGATTAGTTTTTCCACACACAGAGGAATTTTTAAGATATTAAATATTCACGATGTCAAGAGTTGTATACACCCCTGCCCTACAACTATTTTCATTATCCATTCATTTAGAAATATGCTATCTTCTTTTGGAACTCCTTGAAATTAAGAAGATTTTTTTTTTTAATTCACCCATCATTTACTGTTGTTTGGCTCTAACACAGGATTAGAATTTTTTTCACCTTTATGACCCATACTTCCCCATAAAGTCACATACATTTACTAAAGAAAACTGAAAATATAGAAAGGCTTGAAAAAGAATATTAAAACAACTCATAATCCTACCACCTTATTTTAAAATCTTAATATCCTTATGCATTAAAGTCTGTAGTAAGGCAGAGCATTTGAAAAAAAAGTTTTAATTAAAAACATAATTTAAAAAATACCTTTAAATCCTTAAGTATGTCTTTAAAACCAACAAATAGTTTTTATTTCCATATTGCTTATAGAATCTAGCAGTTGGAAATGGCTAGATTCCCACATCCCTGGAGCCCAGAAGGTTAAGGATTTGCTGGCCATGAACGGTTCCGTCAGGCTCCTGACCTGCCCTTTGCTCTTCTCTGCATTACAACAGACTCCCCTCCACTATTCCTTTGCCTTTGAAGCAAGGTAACTGAGTGGGTAATGTAAGTTAGGGCCCAACGAGGGCTCTCAGCAACAAGAAGGAGCTACAACCACCAGGAGTGAAGACGCCACAGGCTGGCCATGAGACCCCACCAGCCACCCCAAAGCACAGGTTAAAGCTGTGTCTTAGTTTGCTCAGGCTGCCCTAGCAAAGTACCACAAACTGGGGGGTTTAAACAACAGAAATGTATTTTCTCACACTTCTGGAGGCTTAGAAGGCCTAGATCAGGCCTGATCAGGTGTCTGCAAGGTTGCTTTCTGCTGAGGCCTCTCTCCTTGGCTGGCAGATGGCTGTCTTCTCCCCGTTATCTTCACTTGGTCCTTTCTCTGTGCACGTCTCAGGACACCAGTCATACTGGATTAGGACTTTCCCTAGTAACCTCATTTTAACTTAATTTCCTCTTTAAAAGCCCTATTCCCAAATACAGCCATATTCTGAGGTACTGGGGATTAGGACTTCAATATATGAATTTTTAAAGGGGACACAACTCAGCCCATAAGAGGTTGATTTAAGTTTGCTGTTAGTCTGGTTGAATTCTGAGATTTGGGATTAAATGAACTGAAAGGTCCAAGCCAATCCGGCAAAGGAAACAATCACCAGCTCTGAGAGGCATAGGGCTGCCTCGTGTTCTTTTTGAAATCTTAGATCCTGAGGAAGAGATTATGGGACTGTGAGTCACGAGTATGGCTATTTCCAACTCTGCCACCACCTGGCTGTGAGACTTTAGGTAAGTCCCCTTATTTCCCTAGGCCTCAGTTTCCTCCTTTATAACAGGTGGGCACCATGTCAGTTTAAAACGAATTGCTAGATGATCTCTAAAACTTCTATGAATCCTATAAACGAAAAAGGCACACAACACTTGGGTCTTGCTTCCTGCATAATCGCAAACCTATCACATTACCCACCCCCCAAAGATTCACATTCTTCAGCTGGACATCCATGCACTCCGCTGCAGGGCTCCGCTGAACTGATGCCCCTTGCCCTGGTACCCTTCTCTGCCATCCAACTAGTCTACTGGCTATTTTTCTCCTCTCCTTAATTGATGTGTAGAGAAATCCCTCCCTTCCCTGCTACATCACCCATTCTTAAGACCCTGCTTGAATGCAGCCTCCTTCACAAAACCTTTCCTCTCCCTGTATGGTTTGGTTTCACCTCCCTTACTGTACATGTGTCATTCTCCCCAGCCTCAACAGTATTTCATTTCTTATAACTATCTACACACTCTCAAGTGAAAAGACAACTATAATATCTTACTCTTCATAATGGGGAAAGGATAAAATATACATGTTCCTGCACACTGGTGCAAAAGGGAATACAGGAAGGTTAAATCAGAAGCTAATGAGATTGATTGCCTAGGGGATAGGAGCGGACATGATGGGAGGGTGGGAATGGGGTAGAAGGATGGTGAGAAGGGACATGTCTTTGAGTATTCTTTTCTGTATAGTTCTGACTTCTAAAACCATATTAATGTTTCACACATAAACAAACATATAAATAAATAAGCAAAATCAATAAGGATGGGTAAAAATAAACCTAAAATGGAATGCAACTACACAAATGAACCCACTTAAAATTCAAATGAATGATAACACGAAGAGGGAAATAGGAGGGGGAAATAACCTTGGTATCCCAACTCCAACTTCAACCAACTTTTACCTGGATTTGGAACTGGACCCGTGAAGATTTAATGAAGAAAAGGAGAGGGGCGTGCATTAAAAAAAAAAAAAAAAAAAAAAATTAGCA
>NW_020175190.1:1700750-1838377 GCF_003031525.2 Neophocaena asiaeorientalis asiaeorientalis
TTGGTATCCCAACTCCAACTTCAACCAACTTTTACCTGGATTTGGAACTGGACCCGTGAAGATTTAATGAAGAAAAGGAGAGGGGCGTGCGTAAAAAAAAAAAAAAAAAAAAAAGTTAGCTAACCACTAATTTAGTTCATTTGTTTCATAGCTGATATAACAGAGATTGTTAGATTTCTTCCCACTATCCAGTCTCCCTTTTCCCCTCTTATCATAGTACCCTGTTTTTATTGGGGGCACCAATGGGATCATCTGAGATCTTTTCCTAGCCTCCCTTACAGATAGCTGGGGGTGGTCATGTGACATTGGTTTGGCCAGTGAGATGAACCTGGACGTAACTAGGGTGAGGGTGGTGGGGTCCTGAGGAAGCTTTTTAAAGGGGGCTGACTCAGCTGGTGCCGACACTTTTGCCCATCCCCTTCTAGCCATCAAGAACATGAACGTGAGGCAGAGGGTAGGTCAGCTACCTTATGACCACAAGATGATGAGCATACACTAAGGATGATTGAGGGAGAGAGAAGAGGTGTCTGGGTCCCAGAAGACACTGTGGAATGGAAATGTCAGTTCTCTAAAATCTCTAATGAAATCTTGCCTTTTCATTACATAAGAAAATTAAACAATGTGTTTCTCCATAACATTTTAAACCAATATTTTTCAGGTCCCTGTAACACATGGCTGAATACAGATTCTGACACAGCTGAGACTAGTGACAGAGCCAGATTTAGAATCCACACTTCTTAACTCCCAGTTCAGGGTATTTTCAACCACATGTGCCACTTACAAGTAATCCCTAAGCTCCCGTTACATCTCCAGCACTGCACAGATTCATCCCTCCTATTCATCCAAGAAAATAAGAGTCTATTATTGCATCCTCAAGTCCGACTAAGCTGGGATTGGAAAGTTTCCCTGGTTGCTATTGATTCCATTAATTCATATGAAACTCTTCGAATTACTTTGAAAACTGTGCATATGACAACTCTTTCTTCTTTTCCATTTAACTAGGTAATAGACAAAGGATTTTTTTTTAAGCTAAGGATAAGCTCTTTTCTTACACTTGCTGACTCAGACTGAATATATTTAGGAAAGCCTTGAAGTCTAACCCTTGAACGTATCACTTGAATATAACATGGTTTGGATGTTTTGGTAACATCGCACTATAAAGTGGTCTTTTATTTTACCACTTTCACACTCATCTTGCCCCTCTGTATTTGCCCCAGTGTTTAGAACACTGTGTTGCGATTCTTCGTTATTTATCTGCCTTCCTCACTAGGTTGTTAGCTTCTTGAGGGCAGGGCATTAGGTCTAGTACATCCACTATCTAGCACAACCTCCACGTCGTGGGAGTTATCTTCATTAACAAATGGACGGAAAGACGAATGAATTATTCTGGACCTCAGAGAAGCAAAATACACATAAGCATACCTCATTGTATTGTGTTTTGCTTTATTGTACTTTATAGATATTGCAGGAACCCTGTGGCAAGAAAGCCTATTGGCATCATTTACTCCAACAGCATTTTCTTACTTCATGTCTCTGTGTCACATTTTGGTAATTCTCAACATATTTCAAACTTTTTCATTATTATTATATTCATTATGGTGATCTGTGATCAGTGACCTTTGATGTTACTACTACAACTCACCGAAGGCTCAGATGATACCATTATTTAGGAATAAAGTATTTAATTAGGTATATACACTGTTTTTTAGACATAACGCTATTGCACACTAAATAGACAACAGTATAATGTAAACATAACATTTTTTAACATCTTTATTGGAGTATAATTGCTTTACATTGTTGTGTCAGTTGCTGCTGTATAACAAAGTGAATCAGCTATATGTATACATATATCCCCATATCCCCTCCCTCTTGCATCTCCCTCCCTCTCACCCTCCCTATCCCACCCCTCTAGGTGGTCACAAAGCACCTAGCTGATCTCCCTGTGCTATGCAGCTGCTTCCCACTAGCTATCTATTTTACATTTGGTAGTGTATATATGTCCATGCCACTCTCTCACTTCGTCTCAGCTTACCCTTCCCTCTCCCTGTGTCCTCAAGTCCATTCTCTACGTCTGCATCTTTATTCCTGCCCCGCCCCTAGGTTCTTCAGAACCATTTTTTTTTCTTTTTTAGATTCCGTATATATGTGTTAGCATATGGTATTTGTTTTTCTCTTTCTGACTTACTTCACTCTGTATGACAGACTCTAGGCCCATCAACCTCACTACAAATAACTCAATTTTGTTTCTTTTAATGGCTGAATAATATTCCATTGTATATGTGTGCCACATCTTCTTTATCCATTCATCTGTCAATGGACACTTAGGATGCTGCCATGTCCTGGCTATTGTAAATAGTCCTGCGATGAACATTGCGGTACATGACTCTTTTTGAATTATGGATTTCTCAGGGTATATGCCCAGTAGTGGGATTGCTGGGTTATATGGTAGTTCTATTTTTAGTGTTTTATGGAACCTCCATACTGTTCTCCACAGTGGCTGTATCAATTTACATTCCCACCAACAGTGCAAGAGGATTTGCTTTTCTCCACACCCTCTCCAGCATTTATTGTTTGTAGATTTTTTGATGATGGCCATTCTGACTGGTGTGATATGATACCTCATTGTAGTTTTGATTTGCATTTCTCTAATGATCAGTTATGTTGAGCATCCTTTCATGTGTTTGTTGGCAATCTGCACTGTGAAACCAAAAAATTCACTTGACTCATTTTATTGCAATATTCACTTTACTGTGGTGGTCTGAAATCAAACCCATAATACCTCCAAGGTATGCTTGTAATTAATAAGCTTAATTGTGTGTCCTTCAGAAAAAAAAATTAATAAAAAGAGTTTATTCTAAAATTAGGAAAGAGTATTTGGAGGCTTTTTTGGAATTAGAAAATTCATTTGGAATCAGATTCTGTTCACTGCTTAAGACAATATCTTCTCACTGAAATATTTAAAGGCATTATTAGAATCTGAAAAGTGGGTTTAATTTTTGCTGAGTCCATTTGGCTATATAGAAACCCCAAAACACATCAAGGAGTGCCGCAGGCCCTTAAGCCTACTGGCATTACATCCTCTATTACAGCTACTGACTGACTTAGTAAAGAGGTGTAAATTGGGGGTCAAGACGAACCAGCCAACAACACCCAAGGCCAAATGTAAAGCTGCTGTGTCACAATTCTGCAAACCTGTAGGTAATCAGCTGCTGGTTCAGGATCCTTGCTGGCACTGAGCTCGGCTGTCATAGAACCATACAAAAGTAATTCACATGTCAACTATCTATCATCACCATTCCCAAAACTAAGACTCCCTATTCTCATTCATCAAGTCAGTCTTCTAATCACCAACACTTATTCAGCACTCAGGGTTGCTAGCTTACTGCAGGCCAGGAGCTGTACTGGGTGCCAGGGGACAGAGAAGTCACACCCCATGGGTGCCTGTTCTGACTCTGCCCCTTCCTACCTGTACGACCCTGCAGGCTGTATAACCCCGCTGTGCCTCAGCATCCTCATCTGTAAAATGGGGGTAATAATATTACTACTACCTCATAGGGTTGTTGTAAGGATGAAATGAGCTTCTGTTTGTAAAGTATATTGAAGAGTGCCTGGCACACAGAGAGCCACGTCGAAGTGTTAGTTATTATCAATAGCGAATGAATGAAGAATGAAGAAATGATAACATGAGTAAATATTCATGATATATTCAAATTTTAAAATGACATTTCAAAACAGATGTATACAGTAAGATGTCAAATTAACATATAACGTGTATGAATAGAAAATACTCTGGTAGAAGATAATTTTTTTTCCAAAATGGATGAATTTTAATATATTTAAATCATACCTGGCCCCTAATTCATAAAGCAATCCTGGAAATTAATATAAAGCCCCAACTAACTGATAGAATATTTGATGATAAAAATATTAATAGTGATTTCCTCTTAGATGTGGGATTACAGGCTGTTTTGCTTTTATCTATTTTCTCTATAGTTTTCTATATAAATTTTACCATAAGAAAAGCAACAATTTCATTCATTTTAATAACACAGCCCTGAGTTTCCTGATCCCTGGGATGGAGGCAGCACGGCTCTCAGAATCCACAGCTTTGCCCTCTGATACATGGTTATCAGATGCTCAGCCAAAGAAAATGAAGTCACACACCGTTACTTTTCCTTTCCATAATGGTAAGAATGCCTCTTAGAATATCTTTCTTCAAACCAAATCAGAGTCAATGGCAAACATGGAAATTAGTATAAAGAGTAAACAGACTTGTTTTACAGAGTTAATTTCAGCAACACCAGTCTCACTAAATCCTAAATCCCTCCATACTCCTCCTAGCCCTGTATTATGTGGTGACAGACAGTTACTGGAATCTAGAGGAAAGAAATAACACTCCCTCAAAAAAAAAAAAAAAAAAAAAACCTACCACATGGTGTCCATTCTGCTATTTAAGTGATTTTCCCTTCTCTAACACTGAGAAGTGCCTCCACCCCTTCACCTGGTTTGATATTTAAAACCAAGAGTAACCATTTATGGTTTTAGCAATTTTACAGCAGTATCAAAAGCTCTGTCCAGTCCTACATAGAAATTAGAATTTTGTAAAACTCAAGTAAGCAGAAGAGGGTACCTGTACAGAGCACAGAGAACATTGCCTTTCCTCCTCTTGGAGTTAAATTCACTCTTAGACTCCAGTCATCCAAACACAGCTAGGTTTCCTGGTGCCAACGGAACCCATATCCATGAGTGCCCTTCAGAACTCAGGACTACATCGGTGACAGCGGGACCACGGCATTGTTCGTTGTTAAAAGGAGGATTGGGTGAAGACTCTGAACAATGTGGCCTGATGCCAGGCACCATGGACAAGATGCTCAACCTTTCTGGGCCTCAATTCCCTCATCTATAAAACAGGCATATTAATATAACTTTTGAAGAATTCTGCAAAAGCGGGTGTGAAAGCACTTGATAAAATGTATCGCACTCCATAAATGTGCAAATTCAAGAGGCACAAAGAGGGAAAAATGTTAAAAGCACAAAAGGAAACAAAAGGCAAACGCTTGCAGTGGGTGTACCCGCCAAGGCTGCAACTAGCAGCGCTGGGTCGGGGACTCTGCTAGGCATCTGAGCATGGTACACTCTCGCCTGTGTGTGCAGCTGCCATCAATCACATCCCGAAAAACTTCTCAGTGTGGATCTTGTAGGGAAAACTCAATGAGCCAGAAGCGAGAGAGACTGATTAAAGAGGCAAAATAAACACTGTATTCCCGGGATCTCGGAGACTAGCAGCCCCACACCCTAGATCTGCACCTTCCGACCTGTGACCAAGGGGGAAGGGGAGTGTGTTGGGGGTAGCCGGTCGCGTGTGAGGTCGCGTGTGAGGTCGCGTGTGACTGAGCACTCTGCCCCTCCCGGTGCTTCTCCGTGGGTGGCGGGGGTACTTTATGTACCGTTTCCATAGAGAAGCACAAACTTGCCGGGAGATTTATGAACTTCATTTCCCCATCAGAGGACAGGGAGATATTTCTGTCCTGGGTTAGGGTGGGCAGATCATAAAGTCACATACGTTGCGTCCTCTTTCTTTCTCTCCTCCTTCTTCTGTCCCTCTCCCTCTTTCTCTCCCTCTCTTTCTCCCTCTCTCACTTTTTCTGTCTCCCTCCTTCTCCCACTCACTCCAGGCCCCTTCTTCTCTCCTTCCCTCCCCTCTCACCCCTCCTTTCTTCTCTCTCCTTCCTACTCTCTCTCCTTCCTTCTCCTTCTCTTTTTCTCTTTTCCCTTTCTTTTTCCAATAATTCTTTACTGAATACCTACCATATTAGCACCAGGTACCAGAATTGGCACACCAATATTGTGGCAAATGGCTTCTTAGTCCTTTATTCTTTCCTTTTATAAATTCTTTCAACCAAAAAATTGAAGCATCTATTATGGTGCCAGGTACCCAATAGAAAAACAATTAATTTCAATTCAGAAAATATTTTTGAACTATCATAGTATGCTGGGAACTAGGGATAGAGAATTGAATAAGACATAGCCTTTGACACCAAGGAGCTCACAGGTTACAGGAGACCCACATGTGAACAGGAGACATATGTTATTTAGTCTATAAGGCAGAGATGGCCGGCTGTCCAGAGAATTGTGTGTGCCTTTCAAGATGCAGAGTTATTGCTGGGAAGTGGCCAGCAAGGATCTACACGTCTTGTCCCAGCCCCACCCCAGTTGTCTAAATGTGGTCAGGTAACAAAGTGAGCTGTAGCCAAAAATACCCTCCTTGTAACCCTTCACATTCTCCCTCTCCCATCTGCTGGCTGGAGATTGACAGTATGTTAAGGTAACGAACGGTAGAAGCTGCAAGTTGAGGGTGGCAGAACCTCCATCAGCCTGGGTCCCTGAACGACTATGCAGAGCAGAGTCTCCCAATCCACTGCAAACTGGTCTTCAGATAGCAAGAAATATACTTTTATTGTATTAAGCCCCTGAGTTTTCAAGGATTCAGTTATGACAGCTAGTACTATCTTAACTAATAGTGTGACAGTTCATTTGACAAATATTTATTAATACTAAAATATTAATATAATAATATATATTATTTTTATATGTTATATGCCAGATATTATTCTAGGGATATATCAGTGAACAAGAGAGACAAAAATCTCTGCCCTTCTGGAGTTGATATTCTACTGAGTACCCAGCATAATGGTAGGTGCTCAAAAAATATTTATTGAAGGTATAGCTCCAAGACTCACTGAGTTTGCATTTTAGAAGAGAGTGGGGGAACTGAGAAACAGGTAAACAAAGCCCCAAAACAATTTAAAATAGCAAATGACTGAACAATCTAGAATAAGAATACTTTCAGAATGTAGCCTGAATTTGGCCAGGTAGAAAAGCCTCTCTCCCTCTTTGTCTGTTCGTTCAATACTAACCCTGCCCTCTGCCCCCCAACCCCAGATAGGGAGTTACTTCCTGACAGGGATGGTCTTATTTGTCTGGATATTTCCAGGACCTGGCACAATGTCAAGCATTTCATAAGCACTCAATAAATGTTGACTAAAACACGGTTTCATTCTTTAAAATTTATATATGTTAGGCATATGGCATATCCTTTTATTTTATCAAAGGATATTTTATATTCTTAAAAATATTACAAAATTAATTTTTAAATATTAGAATTATAGACTTGCCAGAGAGAGTAGTTCTACCCAGGGGATAGGTTAGCCAGCATCATAGATGGGTAGATAAAAGGGTCAAGGGGCAGTACCAATAGTGAGTGCAGACAAAGGCAAAAGCCTGAGAGCTGAAGTAAGTCAGGAAAATTGTACAGAAAATACCGTTAATAACAGCTTGCTTTTTTACGGCCTTGTAGAGCTTACGAAGCATTCCCACACCTATTACTTCATTTGGCACATTTAATAGCTCTCTAGGGTAGCTATTATTAACCTCAAAGAGATTAAGGGATTTACCCAAGCTCAACGGCTAATAATTAATAGAGAGCCAGAATTCGAACTCTTGTCCTTTTATCCTGCATCTTGGAATAAGGCTCCAAGGTGAGGTGGGAAGCAAATTTTAGGGGCTTTGCAGACAGCAGCTCCCTTGGAGCACAGGGCTAAATGTGCTTACATACCACTCAACATTTCCAGTGACTGGCTCACCTCTGCTTATAAGAAATTTCAAGCTGTCTCATAAAGGAACCAGGGACTCGTCAGTTTTTCCCCAGCATCCTGCCAATCAGTTCTGCTGCTTCGCTAACATCGCCACCTTACCCTGATTTCATCATTAGGCAACAAAATCCAGTTCCTTGATTAGATGAGGAAAGAACACTTAAGTTCAACAAGTCAATTTAAAATGAAGGGGAAGGGACTTCCCTGGTGGCACAGTGGTTAAGAATCCACCTGCCAGTGCAGGGGACACGGGTTCGAGCCCTGATCCGGCAAGATCCCACATGCCGCGGAGCAACTAAGCCCGTGCGCCACAACTACTGAGCCTGCGCTCTAGAGCCAGCGAGCCACAACTACTGAAGCCCACGTGCCTAGAGCCCGTGCTCCGCAACAAGAGAAGCCACCGCAATGAGAAGCCTGCGCACCGCAACGAAGAGTAGCCCCCGCTCGCCACAACTAGAGAAAGCCCGTGCGCAGCAACAAAGACCCAACGTAGCCAAATAAATAAATAAATAAATAAATGTGTAGAAAACAAAATAAAATAAAATGAAGGGGAAGGAGGAAGAACCATTCTTTAGTGCCTACCAAGTGTTAAGGAAATCATTCAGCGTAAAAGAGGAACCAGTATATATTGGAGACGGTTTCAGATAGCATAGAGTTCAAGTTATTGAACATAAAACAACACTGGAGGATTCCTGCTCATATTCCCAGAAATGCTACCATAATTCAAGCAAAGCTCTGGTGATCCAGGTGCCAAAGAAGTCCTTTTAAAATTCTATCTGCGGGCTTCCCTGGTGGCGCAGTGGTTGAGAGTCCGCCTGCCGATGCAGGGGACGTGGGTTCGTGCCCCGGTCCGGGAAGATCCCACATGCCGCGGAGCGGCTGGGCCCGTGAGCCATGGCCGCTGGGCCTGCGCGTCCGGAGCCTGTGCTCCGCAACGGGAGAGGCCACAACAGTGAGAGGCCCGCCTACCACAAAAAAAAAAAAAAAAAAATTCTATCTGCTATCAAAACAACTTTAGATACTGCACACGTGTTATTTACTTGTATGTTTCTTTAACAGTATGGTAGAGGTTATTGAATGATTATGACATAATATGAAACCTGTTTAATAATGGGATTGGCTGGTTTGGTTAAAGAGGGAGCATACCGTGAATGGAGGATCAAGGATTCACCTATCTAGGACACTGTGGATGGAAGCATGCATCATGCAGGAGGCTGGATGTCATGACCTCTAAAGTCCACCTAAAGACCCTGTGATCATCTGTGTTGAACAGAGGTCATCCCAGACCCAGAGGAGTCATAGCTCTAATCTCATAAATGCCATCTCCATGACATCTCTGGGTATCACTTTCTGAGCAGAAAACATACCCAGTCTCAAAGGAAATAAGGAAAGGTATGATAAAATAGAAGGAAAATCATAATGTATCTAGGATCAAGATGAAAAGAAAAAAGTCTAAAAATTTCCAACAATGTTCAAAAGAAAAAGTCTAATAGCTAAGTGTTCAGGACCAACGATTCCATCTTCCTGAGTCTTGGATCCCTTATGGTAAAATGAGAGGGGAAAGAAACGGACAGAGCACCTCAAAATTCTCTATTAGCTGAGGCGGTGACTCAGTGACTTCAGAAAGAGGCTAATGGTACATTGGGTGCCTAACTGAAACGAGGAGATATCTATTCTTGGTTGTCACATTTTCTATATGGGAACCACATGCCAGAATCTCAGTCTGACTCCATCTGCCTCAACTTTAAACTCCAACTTGGTAAACCTAGATGGTCCTCTTTCTAAGGTCTAACCATCTTTTTAATGAGACCAAGATACAGGGCTTATTTGTGGGTGGTGGGTGTTAGCCTTTACTCAAAGTGTCAAGTCCAGAAATGCAGCCAACTTAAAGACAAGATTATATCCACTACCTAACCAGAGACAATGAAGAAGAATGTGGATAACTATTATTTATATTTCTAAATCTGAGTAATAGGCCTGTGTTCGAAGAACACGAATATATTATAAGAATGCAACACTGTTAATTCTGTCCAAGGATCTTCATCAGCCATCTAACATGCTGTTGGTTGTCACCTCTACCTTGAGGGATTATGAGATTTTATCTAAAATGCTTTATAACTTTCCCCAAATTCTGGTCAAATCACATGTTTACATATAAAATACAATCATTCTATAAGACTATCAATGTTATGTGACCTTCAAATATGTTTTAATAAAGGTATTCAAAGCCGGCTTAAATAATGTGACCTAAAACCTCCCATAATTTATGTCTAAGCGTTTTTTGGACCAAGGGAAAACAAGTACTGTAGGATTTCCCACACTCCCTTCAAGGATTTGAAGGACTTTAGTCTACTTGGCAAATAAAGAAAATACATTTAAGATGTAATGCTCTTGCCAGAGAAAGGGTTTTGACCTTCTAGCCAAACACATTCCAAGCTAATGGCCAGCTCAAATGAAAACCAGCTTTTATTCTACAATTTGCAGAATATTTGTAACTACCATTTCCGTCTTCCCCACTTTGCCGAGTCACTAATCCATTGCCCTGAAGGAGGGATTATACACAGGGCAGTGGCAGTGGTTTCTATGTGTGAACAATGAAGAATCAGATCCTCTTTGTTCCTCCTTCCTTTTTTTTAACTCACCTAGCCCAGAAGTCTCCCCTGTGCTAAAGAAGCCCAAGCCTAAACATGATAGGAATGAACACCAGGCTCACAAAATTCATCATGCAAATGTAAGATGTGTGTGATGTGTTCAGGGGGTGGGGGCTATACGTATATGAATGAATGAATGAATGAATGAGTGAGAATGGTTACTGCAGAGAGCAGCACACTGGCATTTACCATCGCCATCAAAGTGCTTTCTCTTATAAACTTTTAGAACACAAATGTTGACTCACATGGGATAGCACTACCAGAGATTACCAATACTTTTGATGTCATTAATTGAAAGAAAAGACCACTGTTTCCCTTATTTCCTAGAAACATTGAAGCCTATAAATCTGGTGAAGAAGATGAAGGCGGGGGTGATTCTAGGAATCTCAGGCTGCATAGCTGGGGGAGGTGAGGGGAGGTACATTACAAGTCCTACTCTCTCCATTTTGCAGATGAGAAAACAAAAGTTCAGAGAACTTTGGCAAGTTGTCCAAGTTCATGGTGCTCATTAGTGGTGGCAGAGCTGGGCCAAACCCAGGACTGCTGGTTCGAGTCCAATATAGACTTGCACAAGCGTGGGTTTTACAGTAAGGAAAAGAATGCTGGGTTTCAGTCCTAGAGTCACTGCTCACTGGTTGGTGACATTGTGGAAATAACATTTCCCCACCCATGCCTTCTCAGGCTTTCTCGTCTGTAAAATAAACAATAAATACAGCTACAGCTCACAAGGGAGATGTTCATCTCTGAGAATATATTTAAAGGTGCTTATAGGAATATAAAATGTTACTGCTCTTGACAAATCATTCTTCATAAACCACAGCAAGTTTCCTTCTTGTGTTTAAAGATCCATTAGGCCTCTGGGTCAGATGGATTTTTCCTCATCTTTTCAGATTCAACCTGCTCTTATCTTCTGCAGAGCCTCCTCTGTCCTTCCAGATGTAGTGGGGGGCGAAGCTCGCCCTGCACACATCTATTTTTGCCCTATATTATAATGATTCTTTGTGCTTTTTTCCCCATTAGGTTGTGAGAGTCTCAAGAAAATGGACCATGTCTTAATCATCTTTGCATCTTTAGCACCTAGCACAATTCTGGGCCCATAAAAAATGAAATTGTTTACTATTTTAAAAATAATAAAAAGAAAACATCACTAATGGGCAAAGTGACTTGAAACAAACTAAAGGTGACCATACTTTCTTTGACTTGCAAATTCTGAAATGAAAGTCCTAGGCAACCACTCATACCTGCAAGTCTTCCTCTGAGGTGTTTTTACAGGTAACACACCTCCATCAGCTCTGAATGCCTCAGACAAAGGACTCCACACCACCACCCTCCAGTCACTTGATTTGTTATAATTATACCAAAGTATTTTTTACATGTATCACTCTTTGACAGTCTCTGGGGTATTTCTAACTTACCACAAAAAAGAGAAAGTTTTTTATGTGCTATTTTTAACAGGGCCCTCAAGATGCAAAGAGATGGAATTAATGTTATAAATCAAACACAGAATTTCTTCCCAAACTGGAACCTGTGACTGCTGCAACTCTGAGGAACATTGAGAGAATCAGCATTTGGTGGGTCTGATTAACAGGAAGCAGTGGGCTATGAGATGCTCCCGTATTTGACTCATGGTAAGCCCAGAAGTCTGTTCCCAAGGGCCATGATGAACACCAAGCGCAAAATGCAGTTTTAAATATCATCAGTCACGGTGATAGGAATAATAATAAAAGATGTCATCTTTCAAGTTCTTTACTATACACTGTATCCCTTGGGGTAAATGACACAATTGTATTTGGAACAGTTCTAGAGAAATATAACATTCTGATATCTCTATGGAAGATAGAGTCATCAGTTAGGGTCCAGACAACTTGTTACTCCCAAGTGGGCCATTCTGTCTCTCACTTTTGTGTCTTTATGAATGATTCCCTCTACCTGGAATTCTTCCACCACCATCCTAATCTTCCACTTTCCCGCCATTGTTTCTTTTTAGCAAACTCCTCATCACCTCTGGGAAATCTTCCAGCATTTCCTATCCAGAATAAAGTACTCTTTCACCTATGATTTATAATAAATGAAAAATCCCCTTGCATTGTAACCATCTTTCTCTTTGTTTGAATCTCCCTTTGGACTGTGAGCACCCTGAAGGCAGGAAATTTACCTTTTTCACCTTTTTATTCCCAGTATCTATTATGGAATTTTATACCTATTACTTCTAGCACAGAGTAGATATTAAATAAATATTAAATGAATGAATGAGTAGAATGAATAAAGAGTTCCCTTAAAATAGTAGGACAATTTGGCAAATCAAAAATAAAAAGAAGGAATTGGTGAACAAGATAAGAAAGGTGACATCTTCCTATTTCTGTAAAATATTCTGAGCTCTCCAAAGAAAAGGAGCTTGCGAAGTACGTGTAACTTTTATTATTTGCTTGGTATGGACATTAAAAAGTGAATAAATGTCTGCATTTTTTAATGGTCCAGCTAGAGACCATATAATCTCCCTGAATTCTTTCCCTAAAATGAAATTTCCTTAAGTAGGTCATGACAGGGAGATTTATCTCAGTGGTCAGGTCCTCTTGCAGAGGGGGCAACTATAAAAATGTCCTTTTCTGGATGTGGTAAGCCAGGGTGGCTTGGGATGATCTGGGAAAACACCATCTACACACCAATCCTCTAGAATTTTAACAGGACTAGACTTTCATGTGGTTTATTAGTGTCCTCCACAGATCTCAAAATATTTTAAAATGGGACTTAGTACCACATTTACCCTAGAAGAGAAAAGCAAAATCTTCCCCTCATGGTAGCTTCATTCATATGCAATTAGAATACTACTGGTATACTCCAATATCTGAACATTTATTTAAAAACCAAGATGGGTTAAAGACTTAAATGTAAGACTTGAAACCATAAAACTTCTAGAAGAAAACATAAGCAGTACACTCTTTAACATCAGCCTTAGCAATATTTTTTTGGATGTGTCCACAGGCAAGGAAAACAAAAGCAAAAATAAACAGATGGGACCAGATCAAACAAAAAAGCTCTTACACAGCAAAGGAAACTACCAACAAAATGAAAAGGTCGCCTACTGAATGGGAAAAGATTTGCAAATGATATATCCAATAAAGGGTTAATATTCAAAATAGACAAAGAACTTATAACAACTCAACATCAAAAAAAAAAAACAACCTAATTCAAAAATGGGCAGAGGACCTGAATAGACATTTTCCCAAAAAGACATACAGATGGCCAACAGGCACACGAAAAGATGTTCAACATCACTAGTCATCAGGGAAATGTAAACCAAAACCACAATGAGCTACCACCTCACACCTGTCAGAATGGCTATTATCAAAAAGACAACAAATAATGAGCGTTGGTGAGGATGTAGGGAAAAGGTAACCCTCATTCACTGTTGGTGGGAATGTAAATTGGTGCAGCCACTGTGGAAAACAGTATAAAGATTCCTCAAAAAATTAAAAATAGAACCACCATATGATCCAGCAATTCCACTCCTGGGTATTTATCCAAAGAAAACAAAAACACTAATTTGAAAAGATATATGCTCCCCTATGTTCACCATAGCATTATTTACAACAGCCAAGATATGGAAACAACCCTAAGTGCCTAAGTGTGTGCATGCGTGCATGTGTGTACGTGTGTGTGTGTGTGTGTACACAATGGAATATTACTCAGCCATAAAAAAGAATGAAAAGTGGGGGAAGGAGAGAAATAGGTGAGGGAGATTATGAGGTACAAACTTCCGTTACAAAATAAATGAGTCACAGGTATGAAATGTATAGTATGGGGAATACAGTCAATAATTATGTAATATTTTGTGTGGTGACAGATGACAACTATACTTATCATGGTGATCATTTTTAAATGTATAGAAATATTGAATCACTACGTTGTGTACCAGGAACTAACATAGTGTTGTAGGTAAATTATACTCCAAAAACAAACAAACAAACTCATAGTAAAAGAGATCAGATTTGTGATTACCAGAGGCAGGGGGGTGAGGGGATGGGGAATTGGATGAAGGTAGTCAAAAGGTACAAACTTCTAGTTACAAGATAAATAAGTACTGGGGACGTAATGTACAGCATAAGTATAATTAACACTACTGTACGTTATATACGAAAGCCTTTGAGAGTAAATCCTAAGAGTTCAAATCACAAGGAAAAAGTTATTTTCTATTTGTTTAATATTGTATCTATATGAGATAATGAATATTCACTAAACTTATGGTGGTAATCATTTCATGATATATATAAGTCAAATCATTATGCTGTACACCTTAAATTTATATAGTACTGTATGTTAATTATATCTCAATAAAACTGGAAGACAAAACTAAAGAAAAGGAAAAATCAAGAAAGAAAAAAAAAATTACAAATTACCAACAGAGTGATAGAGATGATGTAAGCAAATGTCTTTTAAATATTGAAGTCACATAACACATTTTAAATAAAATTGAATTTGCCAGTCTTTGGTTTGTGCCCAGCTCTTCAGGGACATACTAACTCTATAAAGGTAGGTATCTATGAGCAAACAGCAATCTGAGGCACCCTCAGTGATGAGCTAGGATACCCATAGCCAGCTCTGCATGGGCTGTGTTTTATCTTCAGTGTTCCTTGCATTGGGCATTCTGAAAATCATACAGACAATGCCATCAACCAGATCAGTGTTCAAATGCCAGCTTACCCACTTCCTAGATACGTAATTTGGGAATTTATTGAACCTCTGTGAACATCCATTTCTCATCAGTAAAATAGGGTCAATGATGCCTACTATGGCAGCCAGCCTCCAAGATGGCCTCAAAGATTCCCACCTCCTGGTTTTCACACTCTGTGTAGCCTCCTCCCACCTTTTACCATTTTACCAGGGTGGACCTCTATGACCAATAGCATACAGCGGAAGGGATGCTATGTCACTTCTGAGATTAGGTTATAAAAGACTACGGCTTCCATCTTGGGCTTTCTCTCTCACTCACTCTGGGGGACGCCACGTTGTGAGCAGCCATGTACAGATGACCATGTGCCACTGAGTGAGCCTGGAAGCAGAACTCCCAGCCCCAGTCAAGCCTTCAGGGGCTGCAGAACCAGCCAACAGCTTGACTGCAATCTCATGGATTGCACCACTAAGCTAATCCTCTCACAGATTCCTGATCCTTAGAAACTGTGTAGGATAATAAACATTTGGTGTTTTAAACTGCTAAATTTGGGGGTTGTTATGCAGCAATAAATAACTAATACAATGCCTGTTGTGCAAAGTTATAATGAGGATCAGAAATAATACATATCAAACGCTTGGCACATATTAGGCACTCAAATGATAGCTATAAAATTTTTAATTATATTAATAAATTTTACTATCAATTAATAATTATTATTTTATTGTTAATAATTATACGTGTAAAATAAAACAAGAAATATTTTATTACAGATTCATTGCAATGTTTTCCTGTGGGAAAGAAACTAGTAGGAGGGTCATCAATCCTAATGCTGGTTTGTTTTTTTTCCATATTTCCTGTTGTTGACACAAGGTTTAATCTTAGCACCTACAGTTCTAAGTTACAGATGCCCATTGATGTTAACCATCCTTGAGGAGCTATGAAATTTTTTTAATGCAAATATTTAAATGAAAAAGAAAAAAGGAAGACTGTACTACCTGACCAATAGATACTGCCTTTAAATTAATAGTGTCCTCTGCTTAGCTGTTACATTAGTTAAGGAGAGTCCTTTATTCATAGATCTGCTGTGGGTTAAAGTCCCGGACACAGAGGCTCTTGACTTAGAATCATCACTAAGCAAGTTACTTCACATCTTCGAGCTTCAGTTTGTCATGTGTAAAATTGGAAAATCAGTACTTATCTCAGTGTGTTGTTTTGAGGATTAAATAAGATAATGAAGTGAAGTGTTTAGAAGAGAGTCTGGCACATAGTCAGTGGTTGATAAATGTGTGCTATTTCCACTTTCTGCTATGTGGTAGGGATTACTGTGATCATACTCACTTTAGAGATGAGATCATCAAGGCCCAGCATGTCAAAGGATTTGCTCACGGAAAGGGGAAAGCTGCTCCTAACTCCACCTTCTGATTTTTTAAGGCACAGTCCTGAATAAAATGTAACCCTTCTTGGATTTATACAGGTTGCAGTGAATACATGTTTTCAAAAATGGTCCTGTGTGTAATCTCTGACGATAGAAGTCAGAAAGTGATTGCCTCTAGGTGGGAGGGTGGGAGTAGAGACACGGAACAGGATTGACCGGAAGGGGTACAAGGGAACTCTCTGGAATGATGAAATGTTCTATCACTTGCTTCGTTAAAACAAATGGAGTTGAACACATAAAATTCATCTATGTTAATTACACTTCAACAAAAATGATAAAAATAAACCCCCAAAAATTACCTTACGTAACCAAACAAAGGTTTGGTCCCCTGTCATGGGCTCAAGCCCACTCTCCTCTTCTTCCTTTTGTATATTACTTACAGAAGAAAGGCCAGGACCTCGGAGTGGACGGGTATAGCCTGCCATGCACTCTCCCCCACAAAATAAAACCCAAACCAAACAGGAAACAATAGGGCAAAGGAAGGTGAGGGCTCTCAATGGGCCCTCAGACAACCTCCCCTTCCTCCCTCAGAGGTGGTCTGTGCCCATTCCCCAGAGACATGCTCTGAGCCACCCACCTGGGTCACTGCCTGTCCTGCTCAGGTGGAGACAGAAGCCCTCAGTTTCCCTGGCTGTCTATCTAGCCCCTCAAACAAACAAGAAATTCAGTTGGGAGAAGGAGGGAGCGTGGAAGCTCAGGATCCCTCCATCCTTCTTTATACACAGTAGAAAAACATCATATAACCAGGTAACTGTAATAATTCAAATTTGCTCAAACTTCAAGTCTGGCTTCCATCCCACCTGCCTGGTGGTGAGGCAGCAGGGCTTGGGTAGCTCAGGGCTCCACATTTCAGCAGGATCTGTGCTAGGGTAGAAGTGAGTGGTTGAGTATGTGAGGCTTTTCTCTAATTTTAAAAATAAAAGTCTCTTTTGGAGAAGAGAGACATATGAGCCCTAGGAGGAAGACATTTTCCTTCTCTAAATCCGAGGAAAAATGGTGAAGCAGCTGGCCTTCAACACTGTGCAGGAGAAGACCCAGAGCCCTTTTCACCCACAGTTTATGAGTGCCATGAACTGAAGTGTGGAGACTGGGTGGTCAGCAAGGTTTACTCACCAGCTATGTGACCCATTCTTGTCAAACACTTGCCCCAGCAAAATTGCAATGACCATGTGTTGTAAGCTTTCCCAGATTCCTGGTAGGTGGTGAAAACAATGTGTGTAAAATTCATAATGCGAAGACCCAAGGACGAGATTGTTACAGCCAGAAGAAACTTTAGAAACCATCTACCTTGACCATCTTGTCTTCCAAAAGAGAATGCAGCCCATAACACATAGGAGGGTTCACACTCAGAAGAATCAAGTCCACTCTGTTGCATTGATTCTGTATCCATGGGTGTCTCTGTGTAGCTATCCCTGGGAGGGAAATGCTTTCAGGCAGCAAACAAATAGTTTAGACAGGAGGAGAAACTGGGACCAGATGACAACATCCTAAGCACCTGCTCTCCCTCCTCTCTCCCCCATTGCCCTGGGCAGCACCTCTCCAGGGCAGAGCACCTGTGGGCTCATTCGTCTCCACCTCTGGAAGGAAGCTCCTTCAAATCAAGGGCCATGCCCAGAACCACTGCTGGTCCCCCAAAGCCTCAGACACTGCCAATACCCCCTGTTTGTTCAACTGAATGATGCTCACCCCTCTGTGGCCCTCAACTCAGACAAAGCCATGAAGAAGGGAAATCCCAGCCTTCCGAATTCCTTCTCCTCTAAATCCCTTCTTGTTCACTGCCTCCACGTGATACCTGGCATTTCTAACCCACGTGCCTGGTTCCCCTCTGAGCAGCCCCAATGGAAACCACCGTCTCTCTTTGGCATCTACGCTAACATTTCTGGATCTCTGGTCACCAATGAAACACGGGGTCTGTCCCATTTCTTAGCATACTATCACTTGAATACAGCTTTTAGTCAATAATAATGATAGCTAACATACGGGTTTTGCTCTCTTCTAGTACACTTTCAAAGCACATTGCGAGTATTAATGCATTAATACTCCTGCAATAACCCTAGGAGATAAGTACTATTAATTTTCCCACTTTCCAGAGTGGCAAGGTGAGGCATAAAGCGATTAGGCAACTTAGCCAAGGTTACTCAGTGGGTAAGTGGCAGAGCCTGGATTCAAGTGCAGGTAGTCTGGTTCTAGAGCTAGTCTCTTGGTCACCACTATACTATATAGCTCTCCAGATCACCTTGGTGCTTTTTCCTTCCCTCCCCCGCCCCCAAATTCAGTCAGGCATTTCCCCGTCTATGTTCTCAGAGCATTTTGTTCTTACCCTTATTTGCCAGCACTTTCCACACTGAATCAAAATTGTCTGGGTAAGCGCTTGTCTTCTCCACTCCACTACAAGTAGCTTATGGAGACAGACTTTATTCATCTCTGTCACAGTTCAGTAAATATTTGCTGAATCTCTGAATAAATAAATGAATGAATATGTCCATTTCAAAAGGGGCGATGCTGGGCTTCCCTGGTGGCGCAGTGGTTGAGAGTCCGCCTGCCGATGCAGGGGACACGGGTTCGTGTCCCGGTCCGGGAAGATCCCACATGCCGCGGAGCGGCTGGGCCCGTGAGCCATGGCTGCTGAGCCTGCGCGTCCAGAGCCTGTGCTCCGCAACGGGAGAGGCCACAACAGTGAGAGGCCCGCGTACCGCAAAAAGAAAAAAAAGGGGGTGATGCTTTAATCTGAGAGAGGATAAATATCTTTGGATCAGAAATAAACCCAAGCATTTATGGTCAACTAATATTTGACAAAGGAGCCAAGAATATTTAATGGAGAAAAGAGAGTCTATTCAAAAACTACTTCTGGGAAAATTGGATATTCACTAGAATATCCAGTTTATAAGCTAAATGTATTTACTAGATATTTATTCTAGTAAAAGAATGAAACTAGACCCCTATCTTACATCACTTACAAAAATTAGCCTGAAACCATGAGACTCTTAGAAGAAAACACAGGATAAAAGCTTCTTGGCTTCAGACTTGGCAATGATTAGATATAACAGCTAAAGCACAAGCAACAAAGTAAGAAATAAACAAGTGGGACTCCATCAAAATAAACCATTAATAAAGTGAAAAGACAACCTACGGAACGGGACAAACATTTGCAAACCATATATCTGATAAGGGGTTAATATCAAAAAATATAGAGAACTCATACAGCTCAATAGTAAAAAACAAAATAAAACAAAACAAAAAATAATCCAATTTAAAAATGAGCAAAGGCCCTGAATAAACATTTTTCCAAAGAAGATATATAAATGGTCACACAAAAAAAGATGCTCAACATCACTAGTTATTAGGGAAATGCAAATCAAAACCACAATGAGATATCACCTCATGCCTGTTAGAATGGTTATTATCAAAAAGAGAAGAGATAGCAAGTGCTGGCATGGATGTGGAGAAAAGTGAACCCTTGTGCCACTGTCGGTGAGACTGTAAATTGGTGCAGCCACTGTGGAAAACAGTATGGAGAATCCTCAAAAAAATTACAAATAGAACTACCATCTGATCCAGCAATTCCACTTCGGGGAGTATACCCGAAGGTAACGAAAACACTAACTAAAAAACATAAAAACCCTCACGTTCATAGCAGCCTTATTTACAATAGCCAAGACACAGAAACAACCTAAGTGTGCATTGATGGATGAATAGATAAAGAAAATGTGATGTCTATGTCTGAATATTATTCGGCCACTAAAAAGAAGGAGATCTTGTCATTCATGATAACATGGATGGACCCCACTGAGGGCATTCTACTAAGTGAAATAAGTCAGACAGAGAAAGACAAATACTATATGATCTCACTTACATGTGGAATCTTAAAATAAACACAAAGACAAAAAACAAACCAAATCCATAGGAAAAGAGATCAGACTTGTGGTTGCCAGAAGTGGAGCTTGGGGGGAAGGGGAATTGGAGGAAGGTGCTCAAAAGGTACAAACTTCCAGCTGTAAGATAAATAAGTACTAGGAATGTAATGTACAACATGATGGCTATAGTTAACACTGTTGTATGGTATACAGGAAAGTTGTTAGGAAATTAAATCCTAAGAGTTCTCGTCACAAGGAGAAAAAAATTTTTTCTTTTACTTTTGCTTTTTTTATTGTATCTATATGAGATGATGGGTGTTAACTAAACCAATAAACAATAAGTTTATTAGTTCACAATTTATGCAAACCATTATGCTGTATACCTTAAAATTATATCGTGATGTATGTCAATTATAACTAATAAAACTGGGAAATAAATATATTTTTTAATGTTTCAATTATACATATTACATATATGTTATATGTTTTATATATGTAAAGAAAAAAATTTAATGTTAAAAAAAAATCCCTGGATTGTGAATCAAGAGGCGGAAGTTTCAGGTCCCATTACCAACTAGCTGCGCGACCTTTGAGCAACTTCTTTACCCCTCTGGTTCTCAGTTTCCTCACTACCAAAGTGAATGGGTTGGGCTTAACGACCTCTGAGTTCCCTTTCAGCTGCAATATTTTAGGACTGCGGCATTGGGGCAGGCCGTCGAGAGAAGAGACTAGAGACAAGCTAGTCTTTGTGAGTCCCTCACATCACAGGCAGAGGTGCAATTCCACCAGTCTGACTTCACAGACAGTCACCAGGACAGCAGGCAGGAAGGCTAACTGAGAAGGGGTGAGGCAGAAGACGGCACCAAGCCCTGTAGCACCACTCCACGCAAAAAGCACCACAGAGGGGGCAGCCTAAGGGGTCAAAGAGTCCAGCTGCCTTCTGGGGGCCGCTGGCCATCAGTGCGAAAAGCATGAGAGCAGCCACTCTGTCTGCATGAAAGTCACCGAAACGCCAGGAACTCAGGAAGGGATTACTCCATCAGAGCAAGACCTGTGATGTTCCTTTCATTGCTTTTCCCCCGTTATCATTACCCAGTCAAGCATTCTTGGCAATGTAAACAGGTGATTAACGGGCAGGTTTTGGAGAAAACTGGGAGCACGAGCTGGATGGGTGCACAGCATAGACATTTTTTGCTTTCCCCCCTCCTTCACCTCGTCCATAATGGCTGCAGATCCCTCGGATGAAGATTTCTCCTAGAGGAGGGGGAAGGAGTATCTTGATGGGGGGAACCTCGTTTATTCAGCAGCAAAATGAACCTGGCATGAAAAATCAGACTCAGAACTGAAGCTGGCAAAACATCTGACGGGGTGTCGGCGGCCAGAGACAACATGGGTTCTGTAGACTTGCAGATGGCAGAGAATGCCCCCCAGTCATCAAAAGGACTCCCTCATGTTGTCTGGCCTCCTCTCTGAGGCCAGCTCATTTCACTCAGTCATAACACCAGTTTTAACAAAAGCTCAGAGCTGGTAAATTGGGCGTTTTGCATCTTGTCCTCTAAGTTATAGGTACGTACCGTTTTTTTTTTTTTTAATTTTATTTATTTATTTTTGGCTGTGTTGGGTCTTCGTTTCTGTGCATGGGCTTTCTCTAGTTGCGGCAAGTGGGGGCCACTCTTCATCGTGGTGCGTGGGCCTCTCTTGTTGCGGAGCACAGGCTCCAGACGCGTAGGCTCAGTAGTTGTGGCTCACAGGCCTAGTTGCTCCGCGGCACGTGGGATCTTCCCAGACCAGGGCTCGAACGCGTGTCCCCTGCATTGGCAGGCAGATTCTCAACCACTGCACCACCAGGGAAGCCCTAGGTACGTACTTTTATAGGAAGGTGCCTTCTCTTCCAGGCAAATATTTTATGGAGTGTCTTTGACATGAGTGGCCCCAAAAGCAAGGGAAAGAGAAGTTAAAAAAAAAAAAAGAAAAAGAGGATGGAGAGTCTAAGAATGGAACCGGGAAGGACTGGATGAAGGGCAGAAAGGCTCTGCTGTCATCACAGCAGATCAAAAAAACTTCCCCAACGAGAAGTCAGTTCCACCAAGAGATTCAACGTAAAGGTTGGGCTCAGATTTATGGATGCTCATTTTCTAGCTTTAGCAAAGACAGTACAGTGTTGAGATATTTTTTTTTCTCTAGAATACAAAATATTTCAGAGTTGGAAGGGTCTATGGGCCCAGACCCCTATCTAACATAGAAATCCCTTCTATAGTATCCCCAGCAAGAGCTAACCCATTCTCTGCATCATCACTTCTGGGAGAGGGAACTATCTTCCCTTCCTACTTTGGAGATCTTAACATTGGAGGATTCATAGAGAAACTGAGCTGAAATTTGACCCAATTGTTTATCATTCCATACGACATAAACCCAATTCTTATACTATTAATAAAATTCAAAAAATTTTAGGACAGTTCTTGTGTTTTCTCTTTCCAGGTTTAGCAACCTCTAAGTTATCACCCAAAATACCGGTCCCCAGCTTGGTTGTTTTCCTCTAGACACAGGCCAGCTGACTTTTATCTTTAAATTCTTTATAAAAATGAACATTCCCTCTGTGGTCTGAACATGATAGAAGAGTACAGGGCTGCTATTCCTCTTTTGAACATTCTATGCCCATGTGTGGCCATATCACACTGTGGACTAGTAATGTTTGCAACCCAGATTTGACCCTTTTCGCATATATTATCTCCAGGCCAAGCATTCCTCCATCCTGTTCTTGTGCAACTGGTTGTTTGAACCAAAGTTCAGAATTTTCTCTTTTTCCCTATTAAGTATCTTCTGGTTAGAGTCATTCAAGCAGTTTGAGACATCTAGCTTCAGATTAAGTCATCCAGATTCACAGACCTTCCAAACATTGGGTCTTCTACTAATTTGATCAGCATGTATGTCATCCTTGTCTATTCAACTCACTGATATAAAAGTTGAACAGAACAGGCTAGAGGCCAGAGTTCAAACGGGTGCCACTAGAGAGCCTTCTTTCCAGATTAATATTTATCAAGGAGTCAGTATTCTTTGGCGCCATCTCATTGTCCTCCTGGCCTTGAACATGCAAACTACTCAGTGTGATCTGGCCTTTGCAAAGCTCTTCACTCTCCCTGTTACAGAGAACACTTTGCCTTTCCCCAAGGACATCTACTATCCCTTGCCTCCAAGTTTTAATTCCGCGTCCTTTGCCTAGGGTGCCCATTCCCTGCTTGTTCACCTGGTAAACTCCTATTGATTTTTCACATCTTAGCTCCAAGTGTCACCTGCCTATGAAGCTATTCTCTGCTTCACAGGCAGAATTAGGTGTTCCCAGAGCATCCCATATAATCTTCAACTAAAGTACCCAACATACTAGTCTACAACTACCTGTGTCTCCCAGAAGACCAGGGACAGCAAATGCGTGGCCCATGTGCCATGATCCCTCTCCTATCTTCATGGAAGATTGTGTTAATCAATCACTGAGTCCAGATGAAGCCTCAGAATTCTTCCCAACACAACCCTCCAGGCAGCCACTACCAATTGATTGGATCTGAAACTCAAGTTGAAACCCTATACTATTTTCTAATTTCCTTAAGGGAAGAAACCATGCCTCATTCACCTTTGTATTGCTAGGCCTAGGGCAAAGTAACTGGCTTAAATTAACTCAGTAAATGCCTGTTGAATAATGACTTTGTTTACCAGTGAGTTAGCACTTAAAAAATAAATTTTCTCGTGTTCATATAAGATCCTCATAAACAATATAATTCCGGTAGTGGCAAGAGCTGGTCAACTGCACGAATTGTGATTAACATTAGAGAATAATAATTGACCACTACTTAAGACCTTTCTCCTCCTGTTTCTGAACAGAGCTCCCTGAGGAGGCTGGCCTGATTGGTCTTGGTAGTCACAGCCCCCATTTGATACACATAACATGTATGGCCTTAGAGGCCTGGAATCAATTTGACTGCCTTCCCAGTTTTATGTCTCCTAAATACCCATTAGCTGATAGTAATTTTAGGAGGTCTAAATGCCAGGGTTGAAAACAGGTCTGCCAAAGTTTTATCTACAAGAAATCTGTATCATGAAGATTGCTTCCCCATGGAACACTCTTCAGAGACAGCCACTTGAACCAAAAAGAAAAAATTCCTAAAGAGACTAATTTATTATCACACTCAAGGTTTGTTAAAGATAGCCCCTGGGGACTTCCCTGGTGGCGCAGTGGTTAAGAATCCGCCTGCCAATGCAGGGGACACGGGTTCGATCCCTGGAAGATTCCACATGCCGCGGAGCAGCTAGGCCCGTGCACCATGGCTACTGAGCCTGTGCTCTGGAGTCCTAGAGCCAGAACTGCTGAGCCCATGTGCCACAACTACTGAAGCCCATGCACCTAGAGCCCGTGCTCTGCAACAGGAGAGGCCACCGCAGTGAGAAGCCCACACACTGCAACAGAGTAGCCCCCTGCTCGCCACAACTAGAGAAAGCCCACGCGTAGCAGCAAAGACCCAACGCAGTCAAAAATAAATAAATAAATAAAATGAATTAAAAAAAAAAAAAATATATATATATATATGTAAAAAGACTAAAGGCCTTCCATTACTGGGCTATTTTTCAAGTTTAGAAATTTAAAACATAATAAAGAGAAGCAAATTCCTAACTTTCTTGATAATAGTCAGGACACCCTGGAACAAGTCTAGGGGCAGCTGCAGTTATGTAAAGGTCAAATTAGGGCTGGCATCATCACTTAATTTTTTATTAATTAGCCCTTCTTTGTGTACCTCTATCAAATGGATATTTCAGATCTTAAACTTAATCAAATCTCTAATGTTACTCTTGCAGAGTCACAATGTGCATAGAACAGAACCTGCAGAGGGTAAGAAAGTTAAGATAGAGCAAAGTCCCCTTTGTTTCCATAAGTAACTTTCAGAGGCCTCATCAGAATTCCTATATCCAAACCACATTCTGGGGCTTTGTGAAGGTGCTTTGTAAAATGGAAGTAGCTAGTAGTACTTAGCTGGAGGTAGGTGATCAATAAATGTTTACTGGATGGATGGATGTTTAGATGATTGGATGGATGGATGGATGAATGGTTGGATGGATGCATGGATGGATGGATGGGTGGGTGGATGGAGAGATGGCATGTAATTTTACCCATGGAGTAGCTAGAAAACAAGACATCCTATCTCTTGATTCAATTTCCTAGAAACCAAAAAGAACCTGGCAAAATCAACAAGAGAGCCAACACTTCAAACAGAACTCAAGTTAAGTAATAAGTAAACTTACTAGGCTCAAATTATTTTCCAGGGAAAGTATCCTTTGAATATATAATTCAAGAGATTACCAAGGAAGACTTAGATTCTGCCACCAGGGCTAATTATGATTACTGACTTGGATGTACTTGTATATAGCATGACTGCCATAGCAATACTGTAGGACCACATAGTGCAGTCCTCTATATCCATCATGGAGCCTAGGGTTTTCCCAGCTGGGAAACTGGTACCCCATCAGCTTCTAAAAATAGTTACTCACTCAAGTTAGAAAAGGCCCAGTGAGAAGAAAAAGTTGGCTATCAGAAGTTCCTAGATTTTGTTCTGAGTAAAGGGCTTATTAATTCCCTGGCTTCATTTAATCAGCAAAACTAGTAACATAGCCAATATTTATTAAGCTCTTACTTTGAACCAGGTAGTATACTCAGCATTACACAAGCATCATCACTTTTAACTCACAGAAGAACAGATGAGGAAGTAGGCATCCAGATATTAGGTAATTTCTTGTGTTACCCACCTGAGACATGGTAGAGGCTGAATTCACACCAGCAACCTGTCTTCCTAACGATCAGAGCCCTCTATGAAATGAGTGTGCCCCCCACCATCTTCATAAACGAAAGACCCTCACTCCCTAGCCCTTATTAGTTAGACATCTCCACACCACTCACTACTGCAATTAAAAATTTTTTTAAATTTTTTAAAAAAAGGGGTCTTCCCTGGTGGCGCAGTGGTTGAGAGTCCACCTGCCGATACAGGGGACGTGGGTTCGTGCCCCGGTCCGGGAAGATCCCACATGCCGTGGAGCGGCTGGGCCCGTGAGCCATGGCCACTGAGCCTGCGCGTCCGGAGCCTGTGCTCTGCAAGGGAAGGCCAGCGTACCGCAAAATAAATAAATAAATAAATAAATATCTTTCTCAACAAAGCAGAAAATTTACCTCATCTCATATGCTGGTTCTTCTTTCTCCCCCTAACTCCTAAATTCCATTTCCCGGGACTTCCCTGGCGGTCCAGTGGTTAAAACTCTGCACTTCCAATGCAGGGCGCATGGGTTCAATACCTGGTTGGGGAACTAAGATCCCACATGCCATGCAGTGCAGCCAAAAAGAAAAGAAAAGAAAATAACATTTCCCCACGTCTGTTCTGAGGGGAGTCCCATAATAATATTTTCTGTGGTCAAATAAGATTGAAAAATGGTGGATTAAGCAGCTAAACAATACCTCCCTGCTGTAATACTTCTCAAGGTCTTTATTTGTTGATGTGCACCAAACAGCTTCAAAAGGAGGCCAGGATATCATGTGTAGTATTTTATAAAGGTACCTGACCAGAGAACACTTTTTTTTTTTTTTTGATGTGGACCATTTTGTTGTTGTTGTTGTTTGCGGTACGCGGGCCTCTCACTGTTGTGGCCTCTCCCGTTGCGGAGCACAGGCTCCAGATGCGCAGGCTCAGCGGCCATGGCTCACGGGCCCAGCCGCTCCGCGGCATGTGGGATCTTCCCGGACCGGGGCACGAACCCGTGTCCCCTGCATCGGCAGGCAGACTCTCAACCACTGGGTCACCAGGGGAGCCCGCATGTATCTTTTTGAATTAGTGTTCTTGTTTTCTTCAGGTAAATACCCAAAAGAGAAACTGCTGGATCATATGGTAGTTCTATATTTAAGTTTTTGAGGAACCTCCGTACTGTTCCATAGTGGCTGCACCAATTTACAATCCCACCAACAGTACATAAGCTTTCTCTTTTCTTCACGTCCTCATCAACACTTGTAACTTTTTTTCTGTTTGAGTTTATAACCTTATAGGAGATACTAATAAGAAATAAACACACGACTATACAATAGTAATGAATTGTGACAAATGCTTATTTAGTGCTTAGGAAAAGAGAGAATGTTATGAGTGAGAATAACCAGGAGAGGACTGGGGGATGGAGGGGGCTCCACCTTTAGATGAGGTGTTCCGGAAGAGGGAAGGATGAAGGATGAAAAAGGCTAATGCTGACAAGCAAAGTAGGCAGAGGCCAGACCCACAGAGTACAGTAAGCCAAGCCACAGTAAGGATTTCAGCCCTTAGCCTATAAAGAAATGGCAACCATTAAAGAGTTTTAAACAAGGAAGGCTCACGATCAGATTTCTGTTTTTGAAAAAAAAAAAAATCTTTCCAGCTACCATGTGGAGAATAGATTAGAAGGGCATAGAGAAAATGTACAGACAGGAGGCTGCTACAAGCTGCACGGCCTGAAACGGTTAAGTAAATAACAATTAGGTTTATTTCCAATCTTTCCACATTGCCAGGGAATGGTAATGGTGTTTCCAAAGCAAAAGGGAAGTGCAAGAACCTAATGCTTGAGAATGCTTAGGTATGTTTGGAAATCAAGCCTTCGCAGGCATTCCTCATGAGTCCTATAAAGATAAAGTCCTGTAAAGACCCCTTCCTCTCCCTGATTCCCCACAGGTGGACCCTGCTACATAGTCCTTGTTGGCAGAGAAGGGCAGCAAGGGCGTTCTGGAGTGCCCGGGGCCACACCATCTGCCCACCCTCTCTCTGGCTGTGTGCCAAAGTGAGGCAAGGACACAGATGCAAAGTAAAAAGGGTGGTATGAAATTCAGCAAGATGTCAGAGAGGTCCTTCGATGCAAGCACTCGGGAAGCACTCTGCAACTCAGGAGAGAAGCTTCCACGGTGAGAATCCAGGCTCCAGGGTGAGAAAGACTTTCCGCACACCCCAAAGCAGGCTGGAAATCCGCACCTGTGCACAGCCCTCCTGCATCTCGGCAAGGAGTCTGTCTTATGTGACATGTTCGTACTAAATTCACCAAATAGTTTATCAACTTTGACAGCACATAGCAAAGGGTCCCCGTCTCATTCTTTTAATGGTTCCCTGCCGCCACCCCACAAAAATTCTAATAAATCGTTTCTTCTAAATATAGGAGCTGATAAATTTTCCTCTTTAAATTGGAAGTCTAAATCTTCCGTAAAAATCAATATCCCCTAAATTTTCTCTAGAAATAGGAGAGAAAAATACAGAAATCTCCCCTGACCTGCAGTAAGAGGAAAGGCTACTACGTACCAAGTCTCCAGTCACAGTATATCCAGAATTTTCTCTTCTCTTCCTCACACTCCCACCCCACCTTTCCACAAACTGCTCCTCACCCTACTCCCTCCAAGGCCAGTCTTCTCAGCATAACCACAAATGAAGGAAGAATAAAAATTATACGTTACTATGTCTTTTCTTTCCTCTTTCCACGTGCCAGATTCTACACTCCTGACTTAACATACACTGTCACTAACTCATGGCTATAACATCAGGTGGTGTGCCCTATTATACCCATCCTACAGATGAGAAAACTGAGACTTAGATTAAGCAATCTGCCCTACTCGCACACTGAGTGGCAGAGCCGGAATTGAACTCCATGTCGATCTAGCTCCAAAGGCCAAATTTTTAACCACTCTGGCTTTCCACCCAGGGAAATTTAACTGTCCTCCCAGGGGAATTTTTCTTTCAACTTTGGGCAAACCTATTAGCTCTTTAGATCTTGATGGCTGAATAAGAACAGAACTGGACGTCACGGCTCTTTCCACTACATCAAGCATCAAAAGGGAAATGACCCGGCTTCACTAGAAAATCAAAAGCTGGACGTCCAAACTAGACAAGTCAGCACTAATCCTTGCATACTCTCATTTTCTAAGAAAAACTTCAGAAGGAAAAAAAGTGCTATTTTCATTGCAGAAAAGAGCCACTGCTCTCTTAGCCAAAGCTAGCTATTTTCTTTTTTCTGGCAACCTCACTGACAAGTAAGAGTGCAGTACACAAGATTCTCATTGGATGAGTTACGCAGTCTTCCACTTGGTATATTTTGGTTTAGAGGGTGAGTCTGGGCAGCACAACCTCATTTCTTACAGCCAACCTAAAATATAGCCTTGAGACTGCAAAAAAAAAAAAAAAAAAAAAAAAAAAAAAAAGAGGAAGAGAGAAAAACAGAGAGAGAGAGAATGAAAGAAAGAGCTCATAGAAACACATTTCTGTTTCTCTCTTTTTCTCTTTCATGGAAACAGTTTCCAATTTGTTTCATAATTGCACTGAGTCATCTGGGCTAACAATCAGACCCTTTCTCAAATTCATCATGTTCTTTGCATGCAGGAAGATGAGGCATTTAAGAAAAATTTCCCCCACATAATCTCTTTCTCTTTGGGTAGTTGGATGGAGGTGGATTGAGAGAGGTGGGGCAGAAACCTGGGAAATCACAGTTGATGAATTGCAAACATGTACAAGGGATGCACAGGGTGGGAGGGAGTGAAAAATGAAATTCCTGTGAAAATAATACACATGTCCCAGGGAAATGAGCCACACATTTTTTATGAATCAAGAGACCAGAGCTTTCTTTATATGTGCGCCAAACAGCATTCCTGGGTAACGGTTCCATATCTCACGAGGTGTAAGCCACTTCACTCCATCTTATTAGAAACATTCAAAACAAGGCAAGTATTTTGAAACCCATAAAATTTATGGAATTTTAAGCACACTAAAGACAGAATGGACGAGGGACTCCTCTGTTTAACTGGTTTTAATTTATATTCACTTTAGCAGTTTAACCCGCCTTTAAAATCCAACCAAGATTTGAAAACATTAATAACTATAAACCATTAATAACTATAAACTATCTCCCACTTTCTCAACAACCATAAAAGTCACTTGCTTAAAACTTCAAGGACACAAGAAAAATGGTTCCCAGAGTCCCTAGAAAATTGCCTATAACCTTTGTCACTCAACTGATTACTTACCCACCTCATGGGCCATTTGAAAGGCAAGAGAGGCCTCCAGCTAGTGGGCAGTGCAGCTACCAGCCTAAATATTCCCTAGAAATTCTAGACAGCAGTTAATGAGGAGAGAAGTGATCAAGCAAGTCTATTTATACTGAAGCCCAAGAAAATGAGGCTGTGCATGGCAGCAAAGAAAGTACACTCTTCAGAACAACCAGGCCAAACACCACCGTGAACTGAGAGCACAGTTTTAAGTAGCTTGGAAGAATTTCATTTTTCCACTTACCCAAGGTAAGACCCAAAGGGAAAACTCGATTTAAATATTTATTCTTTTACTTCAGCAGTGCTTCTACACATGGCATACTAGGTAGAGTTAAAAAAAAAAAAAAAAAAGCAAGCAAAGCAGTGTAAACCATGGCTACTGCCCTCAAGAATCTTAATTAGGGCTCAAAAATTCAGACGATAATATTAGCAAATCTTTCCAGGGCACTTACAATGTGTCAAGCACTATGCATGCTATCTCATTTAACCTTCCCAACAGTCCTACATGGAAGATACTATTTTTATCCCTGTATATGCCCAGTGTGCAGATGAGGAAACAGAAGCTTAGAAAGGTGAAGTAACTTACCCAAGGAGACACAGAGAGTAACAGAGCTAGAATTTAAACGTAGCCTGTCTAATTCTAAAGCCTCACTGAGAAAGTTAACTGCACTTCAGATAGAAAGACCCATTGTTAGTTCCCATTGTTAGTTCAATAAAAGCTTATTTTTTTCCAGGAACTGTTATAAGCACTTGGCGTAAATTAATTCATTTGCTCTTTATAATAACCCTCTGAAGGAAGTACTATGATTATCCCCAACTTTATAAAATAGATGAGGAAACTGAGGCACAGAGAGGTTGAGCAACTTGCCTGGGGTCACACCTTTCATAAGTAGTAGAGTCTAAATTCAAACCCAGGCAGCTGGCTCCAGGCTGTTCTCTTTGACACTGTACTATCCATCTGTCAAAGCGTGGTGACCCCAAGAGGTCCAGGAGGTTCTGGCTCCGTTAATAAGAATAACAGAATCCAGAACCAAAAAAGAAACGTTCCACTTATACTCTGTGCTCATCTGACTTTACGTGGGGCATTTCATTCAAGTGTTTTCACAATATTTTAAGAAACACATTGACAAATTGGAACTTTCCAGCAGACAGCAAGAAGGGGAGAAATAGGGAAACAATGTCTTAAAACTATGGAGTAATTGGGGCTGTTTGGCCTGGACGGGAAATTCCAAGAGTACACATACCATTTTCCCAAAATGTCAAGAGGGCCCTGACTACCCTAAGAAGATGTGGGAAGCAGCCTTAGGACCTAACTGTTCATCATTCATTTGTTCACCAATTTTTACTGAGTAGTCAACAAGTATCAGGTAAAGGAAATGTTCCCTAGCTTAATCTATTACTCTTGCATTTCAGAAGTGGTAGATCTGTGCTCTGATCAGTGAGATCCACCAGAGGTGGGAAGAACTGTGGGCAGAGATGATTCTTGCACTGCATGGAACACTGGACAGGTAACCTGTGAGCCTCTGCTCTGATCCATTTATCCAGTCTTGCACTACCACTATCAAAAACTGCCATAGAAATCCTCACAAATTACAACCTCGAATCATCTTTAAGAGGCCAAAAGAAGCGGCGCCACACCCCTCCCCTGCAAAAAAGAAGAAAAAATGTTTTCAGTGGGCTTTACGTTGAGAATCTGACAAGTTTGAACAAAGGTAAAACATACCACACTTAGAAAATAAGCCAAACAACTATTGCGTTCTAAAGCAAGAGAGTAATTACTTTTTTAAAAAATGCAATTTCTCTTCTCCACTTCCTCCTCAAATTCCTCTTTGGTTAATGAACTTATTAGCCTATCTCACAGAGTTGTCTTTTTCCTAGGGTGTGTCTTGTTTGTTTTTCATGTTTTTATACTAAGAAACTGTGGCATCAGCCTCCTGGGTCTCCCTGGACCACGTCAGCCCTGGGCCCAGTTGATAGCAGCGGAGGCCACTCGCTGTTGGTCCCTCCACCAAAATGTTTTCCAGTTTCTGAGTCAGAAGAAACATCTGAGGTCAAGATCTATAAACACATTCCAGAATCTGAGCCCTTCTCAGTGAAAAAAACAATCAGAACCACGGCAGTGGTTTTAAATTTAAGTCAGACAATACTTCCCATGAACTACTGCATTCCTTGTTAAAATGAAGATGGATACGTATTTTCAGTACTACTATTAGTATGATTTTTTTAAAAACAATTGAAATTAGCCAATCAAAAGGATGGTAACAGGATTCTACCATGTATCAGGAAAAGGCTTTGACCTAGGCTGCTCACTCTTTCAGGATGTTTTCTCAATATAGGCTTTTGTTTGTCTTGTTTTGTTTTTTAAAGAATGGTTTGGAGGAGTGAAAGTGGAGAATACACTAAGAAAAAAAACAAGATCTCCCGGCAAAAAAATATCTTACTCCAAATTTTACAATACTATTTGAAACAGAAACACCATTTAGCAGGAGCTAGAATCACTCAAACAGAAGCATCCAAATCCACCCTGAATCTAGGAGCAAATGTATCAGTGGAGGGCAAGTCTCCATGGTGCACCAATGACCTCAGAACTAAGTACAAAGAGAAATCATAGCAGGATTTGATGAAAGCAGTTCAGAGTGTATATCTCCCATCACTTACCATTATCTCCAATTCCAGTTGGGACAGAGAGAGTCAGAGAGAATAGTTCTCTATAGGAATATGGTCTTCATAAAAACAAAAGTCATAAATATACCCTGATAACCCTGGGAATGGAAACCTCTCAGGTCATCATTTCTCTCCAGCTTTCTTTGGGTTTGGGAAGCCAAAAGAGATCATAAAAAGACAACATATTTCCACTATTGTGGGATTTGAAGAGACCAAGAGATTATGACTAACAAAGTAAGATGATAATTATGTCTCCATTAGCACCACTAATGAAGGGAAGAAGTGAAAGAGAAATAACAGGCAGTCTGAGAACAATTTGTATTTGATCCTGCAGCAAGATAGATAGGTTCCCTTGCAGTAGGCTTGCCTTCCTAATTATTTTCCTACCTCCAAACCAATGATGAAATCAGCCTGCCTTCGAGAATATACATTAACTGATAATGGGAGAGAAGGCCAAGAAAGTCTGGGTGGCCTTGGACAGATCTGGGAAGAACTCCATTGGGTAATGTGTGTGTGTTTAAACTGACCTTTAAGTGAGCACCAACTATACGTGAGGTGCTGCATTGTCTACTTGAATCTCCTCTACCAAACCTTCCAACAGCAGTGCCCTATAAATATCACCACCATGAAGAAAAATCAAGGCAAATGGAGGTTAAGAAATTTATGTGGCCACACAACTGGAAAAGAAGGGACCTGGGACTTGGGCCTACATGTGTTTGGCTCCAACACCTATGTTGTTTCTATTCTGCCTTGCTGTCTGCTGCTTCCCTTTTTTAAGAGACACTTCTCATAGTGGATGATCCACAGACAAGATCATCAAAAGCTGATGGGAAAAGCATTTCACAGCAGACTCGTAAGTATGCAAATTGAGGGAAGGGTGATATTTAGTTGTTTACTGATGGGACCCTACTGTAGACCACCCTGTTATAATATAAAACATATTTACCATGAATTTCTTCCCAGATGTGTATGTTGACAGTTTCTGTTGAAACCAGGCGGTTTGTTTGTTTCTATTTCTCCACAAGTTTAATACAAAGGATTTTGCAAAGCCACATCTCAGGTTAGATCTTACGCTTTGGCAAACACCGTATAAGATTGGTGTTTAATCTTGACAGCATCTCATTAGTGTAAATTAGTGACTCAATATTAAAACAAGTGGTTAAGAGACCTCAGCTAAGACAAGTTTCATTAAAACAATAATGACTTAATGCATGCTGTGCCCAGTTTCAAAAAGCTTCAAGCTCCCTAACCATTTTCTGGATGGTTTCTGTTCCAACCAGTTTCCATTTTGGTGTAAATCCATCAATCTCCAGTGAGGATGTGCATGGGAAAATGAACATAACGTTGTCTACAGAGACCTTATTGCAATGTCAAAGTCAAGTGATGTCAGTTTAAATTACAGCTTTAAAAAAAGGCACTATAAAGACAAACGACGTCTCCTGGAGCCTGTCTGGTTGCCTAGAGCAAATGCTCTACCAAGTTGGATAGAGAAACCGGTTTCCATTTGCCTAGCAGTTTTCTCAGTGGTTCCAGTTTCCAAGAACACACTTGGCAGTGATAGCATGTTCGACAAGCCAGTTAACACAACTGAGCACTGGGGATTCCAGAGACTTCTGATGTTCCACAGGGGATGATCGTTTGTACCAATCAATCAAGGTCTTTGCGCAAGTCATCCTCTATTTACACCCATTAATACTAGAAAACCACAAGTTTTATTTAAAAACTTGCTAACTTCCTGAGCCAGAAGTCTCAACTTTTTCAACACCAAGGACCCCTTCCAGTATTCTTCCCCCATGGATACCATATTTCAAAAAACTCTCCCATGTGCTTATTACAATGAGCAGAACTGCGTACTTTTCTCAGACTCTGAAACACCAAAAATGATTTACAAACCCCATTACTACCTTAGTCCAGAGATACCAGTTTGGAAAGTTATAAGATTATAACGTGAAACAAGAAATAACAATAGTAATAATGCTTCCCATTCACTGAGTGCTTACTATTTACATCAGGCATTGTGCATTATTTACATTATCCAGTTTAATCCTCACCACAACCTTGTGAGGCGGGCACAGTAATTAGCTTCCTCGTAGAAGGATTTAGAAACATTAAGAAATTTGCCCAAGGCCACCAAACCAGTGGCAGAGCAAAGATTTGAACTCTACTCACTGTCTGACTTCAAAGCCACTTCTCTTCTCCACTCCACTGGTTCCCCTCTCTGTCACCCCCAACTGCATTTCTAGCTCCTTCCCAATCCCTTTGGAAAATATCATATGCACTGTGGCCACCTTGGGAACTTTTGGAAAGTTTCAAGTTATCATCTTATTCCCCTGACATCCCTATCAACAGTCTCTAAAGTGATGCTGCACGTACTTAGGGGAGAGAGAGGGAGAGAGAGAGAACACCTACAGCATCACAAGTATTGAAACCCAAGCGCAAAAGCATTGCCAAATAAGCGAAGGTACTGGTTCCCTTAGTCACCATTTACCTGCACCTAACTTCCCCCACTTAAAGTAATAATGTAGGAACCTACCTCCTGAATGTCCCAGAGCCCCTCAAATATTCCCTTCTAAAGTCTTTTCTTTGAATATGAAAGGCAAAGAGGTTTCACTCTGACAGAGGATGCCTCTAGGTTTCTGATGAAAGCACCAAAGACAGCCACGGACAATAAACTCTGGGTAGCTCCCTCTTGCCACTGCCCCTAATTCCTCTTCTCACTACCAAGAGAAAAGAAAGTACTTGGGTGTGGTCGTGGTGGGAGCCTCCTCTAGATGTTCAGAATTTAAACCACAGGTTCTATAAGAGACCTAAATGTCTGCATGTAGATATACTTCTTTTTGAAAGCATATGTGAATAATATAATGATGTGTGTGGAGGGGGAAGCTGGGGAGAGTAGAACACCCCGGGATATCAACAGTATGGTTCCAACCATACTGTTATGGGTATGTGGACAGGGACCTAGTAAGGAACCCAGCCAGACGTTATACAAAAAGTTTGATTTCTACAAATGATGAACCTCCACACATTTTTCCTTGTGTCTTCAGTTTCTGTTATATTATTTGTGTGAAATAAATAATCATTCAAGAGCATATTATAAACAGAGTATATAATTATGTGACACAAGTATAAACAAATTAGCTTTATAACATATCAGCCAAGCATCAGTCATTTAGAAAATTCTGAGTTAGGATGCCTATCTGGGGTTACTCACTTACCTCTCTCCACCTCAAAAGGAACTATGTCCAGTGGCAAGGTTCCTTTTGATCATGCCTCTAGGCCCAAATCTTATGGACAGCATACTACCTCCTCTGGGGGCTTGACAAGTGTTCTAAAATAATAGAATGAGGTATTCCACAAGTACTGCTTTCCTACTCTGAGGAGAAAAACAGCAAAATTACAATTACGGTAAACAAACATTGGATTCCTAACGACCCAGCACCACAAAGCTAAGCTGTGTACCGGAAAAAAAAAATATTATTATTAAAAATATGTGGGGAAGAGCAAGATGTAGTTCACAGCATGCAAAGAGGAGAGAACACTGTGAATCAGATTTGCAGTGAAGACCTTCTTTCTATACTTTTCTGTAGGGCACAAGTCCCTCTCTTAGCAGGTCTGACAAGAGACAGTAAAGCGCAGTTTATCTCAAGGACTTGGCAGGATGGCACAGAGGCCAGGCACGCAGACACGCAGACATGCAGACACACAGCTTTGGGCAGAAAGGCCAAAGCTGGCCTAGTCAAGATGTGTTGTAGGCCAGTGTGAAAGAACACTGGGCTGAGGGTAGTGTATTCAGATTCACCGAGGAGTGAGGTATCCTTGACAAATTAAAATTCTGGATTATTAGAAGTTCCAAATAATTAATAATAACCACAACCATCATTATCATAGTCGAGGTTTAGCCCTGCATGAGCTCACAGGTTATGATCCTGCTCTAATACCTCTAGGCTCTCACTGTTCTAAGAAACAACTAGAATTTAGGAGCTGAGCATCTTTTCCAAAACACCTCTGTTGGTACAGTGGATTCAGAGGGACGTTCCCACTAATGCAGAGATTTCAAAACAGCCAGCTCGTGAACCTCTGCAGTCATTCAGTAGATGCTGTTTATAGAGGGCTCTAGGGGATCACAAAAGAAAACAGAAGAAATACACAGTTCTTGGCACTGGGATTCATGGTAAGGTTTCAGTAACATGATGATTTGATTCACATACTACAAATAAAAGTGATGCAAAATGAGTGCCTATTTGCTTAAAACAAACAAAAATGTGTAAAAATACATAACAAGTCTTAAATTCTGTTTCTTCTCTGTTCCCCTCACCACATGCCCAAATCCTACTCATCTTCCCAAGCTCAGCTCAGACACCTGTCCCCCTTGAAACTCCTGGTCTGCCCTCTGATACTCTCACTTCGCTCCGCGCCATCTAGTGGGTGGTGACCGTCTCCTCTAAGCTCACATATTTGTATCCAGCCTATTATAATAAGATAATGAGAGCTGCCATTCATCGAGGGCCTGCTCTGAACCAAGCCCTCTGCATAGCTTTTTCAAATCCTAAAGCAACCATTCCAGGAATGGAATGTATTAGTCACAACTTAAAGGTTGAGAAACCAAACTTGAATCAGACTGAGTAACTTGCCCAAAGCCGAAAGAGCTAAACGGTGGTAGATCCTGAACTTGAATGCAAGTCTTTTAGATTCCAAAGCCCTTTGTTCTGCATCCTGTCATACCCCGTGGCCCGGTTACTCTCTACTTCATATTTATCTCTCTTCCTAGGTGACAAGATCCTGGAGGACAGACCCATGTCTGAGTCATCACACACTCATTTATGAGCCATTTAAGTAATCCCTGAAATATATGGCAAACAGAATACAGAGTATGTATTGAACGAATCCTTGTTGAATGAATGATAAAATGACAGAAAACCCATGGGGACAGGTAGAAAGGGCAATTGTCATAGTAACATAAGATACCACTAATATTTTTCTGGACCTTTAATTACAGAATGTCTTCCTTTTCACACGGCCCACCTTGATTCGTCCTGACGGGCCACAGCTACTCTCCCATCCGCGGCCTCACCTCAACCCAACCTGGGACCTCCTGTGTGGTGCCAGAGCATGAGAACAACAGCTTGTACCTGTAAAGAGAACTAACTACATTACCATTCCCTGCAGCAGCTTCATCCCACAAGCTTTTTGATACACCCCCCAACAGCCCGAAGCAGGGAAAGATAGGCAAACCAAGAAAGGTAGAATATTTGGCCCCTGACCACCATTTACATGGTCCAACAGTAACCTACCAATCTTAATCTAGATTTATTTTTTCCTTTAAAGCGTAAAGGACAAGTGGTCAAGAGCAGGTTCATCAATTTGCTCTGACTTTTATTCGAAGGGGTATATTTTCATCTGAGAGGTCAGCATAACTTGGAGGAAAAGACAAAAAGCTCTCTGAAAGCAAACGACCATGTTATCCCTGACATAACACAGGACCACTGTCTACTGACAAGGGAGCTGCTTGCTAGTTAGAACTCCTTAAAAGTCATCAGAATAGGTTAATTTTTCCCACTTGACGTTATCGTTTCATGTATTTCACATCTCAAACAGATTCTTTGGGGAAAGGAACATGACCGGGACTATTAATTAATGTAGCTGAATTCCTTAATGATGAAAGAAAACCAGACTCCCTACATAAACCACCTAGTAGAAGGAATCAAAGCATAGATAGAAGCTGAAAATGACGTTGAATACATAAGAGGAAGTTCCATAAACTGACTCTAATGCTTTATTTTGTCCAATCACCTGGTTGAACATTCAAGTTTTGTAAAAATGTCTTATTCATTCATTCACTTTTAAAAAGCATTAATTGTGTGTCTAATGTGGTGCTGTGAACTAGGGATACAATGGTGAATAAGCCTTTGTCCCTGTTCTCCAGAAGTTTCCAGTCTAGCAGGAGTGAGAGTGTCTAAGAAAGGAATTCCCATCAGTCTGATAAGTGCAGAAGCAGAACACTTTACCAGCTTCAACATCACACCATTCAAAACCGGCTGTACAACAGAGTGTAACTAAAATTCATTACAGTAATGGTTTTCACTATGCATACCCAGTGATTTCACCTATGTTATCTGATTTCATCCTCAATTAATCCATCACAAGAAAATATTCTTCTTAGGAAAAAACCCTGAACTGACTATCAACTCTATTCCTTTCAAGTCTATGCAAAAGAACACCTGGAATTTCACAGAAAATAAACTTCGGTACAGAAAGGAAACAGTATATGACAAACTCAGATATTTCATGAGATAAACCATAGCTTCTCCATTAAGGTTTCTAAATAAAATAGTTTCCAGCCACTGACCAGGCCAAGTCTAAAAAAGTAGATTCTGTAGCTAACGATACTCTCTGATTTTGGAAGGAAACTTGAAAGAATTAGAAAACAAAAAAACTAAAACTAAAACTGAGGTCTCTAGAACTTCAAGGGAAGGAGAAAGTTTCCCTGTCCTATATTTGACTGACAAGAAATTCAACCAGTTCTCATCCGTACTTGATGTAGGAAACGTGGCGCTCTGACTTTCAAAAGAAACTTCTGCTTTGAGATAATCAAGTGGAAGTAACAGTCTCAGTCACTGGGGGAGCTGCCGTAGACACCTCGGTGTGTTCTGCACGGAGCTGCTACATTCTCCATGCCCAGATTTCTTCATGTTTGATACTTGGATTACCCCAGCAGGAAACGAGCAGTTTTTGAATGGAGGGTTTTGTTCAGAATTCTAATAGCTTCCAGCATTTGCCCCAGACCACAAGGAGTACACTAAATTCACTTAGACACCCAGGCCAGACGTGAAGCATTTCTCTGTCAGATCTAGTCAGCTCCACCGATTTAACATTTTGGCTTCTTGTGGGCAAAGAGAAGACCGCCAAACAGCACTGGTGCCGGGGGGGCAATCTGGTGACACGTGGCAGTTCTGGAAAGAAAATTAATGAACACGACCAGTAACCTTTCTACGCCACTCCACTTTCCTCGTTCAAGGGAGAGAAGCAAAATGTCAGCAATTGGGGTGATAGACAACTGCTGCTCCTTGAAATAGCATCAAGGTAGTTGCTGGTTTTGTTTTGTTTTTTTTTAAGATTTATTATTCATTTATTTATTTTATTTATTCTTGGCTGCATCCGGTCTTAGTTGTGGCAAGTGGGATCTTTATTGAGGCACGCGGGATCTTTTGTTGTGGTGCGCGAGCTCTTCATTGCGGCGTGCGGGTTTCCTCTCTCTAGTTGTGGCGCGCGGGCTCCAGGGCGCGTGGGCTGTGCAGTTTGTGGCACGTGGGCTCGCTCATTGAGACATGCAAACTCAGTAGTTGTGGCATGCGGGCTTAGTTGCCCCGCAGCTTGTGGGATCTTAGTTCCCCGACCACGGATCGAACCCACGTCTCCTGCATTGTAAGGCAGATTCTTTACCATTGGACCACCAGGGAAGTCCCAGTTGTTTCTTTTCTCCACCAGACTTGCAACGTTTCATTGTTTGCTGTCAAGATCACCTCGCTATGAAGTTCGGGGACTTAAAGGTAGAGCCATCATTCATTCCATTCAACAATTCCATCCTAGCTAATCTAATAAATAAAACGGGACCACTGGTCACCTCTGATTCAGTCACCAAAGCTCGCTATGTCCAGTCAAAGCCAATAAAATATTTGTTTGGTGCCTACTATGTGCCAGGCAGTATACCAGGCATATTATATAGATAGTATGATGATGATGATAACAATAATGATTATACTATATTACGATATATTGTTATAATGACCACAACAACATCAACAATAATAACAGTCAACCAATCAACAAAATCATTTAGCAAATGCTTACTGTGTGAAAAGCCTTTGGTAAATGTATAGGCTGATATTACTCCTCACAACCCTTTAAGCAACATACAATTATTACTTTCCCCTTTTAGAGATGCAGAAAAGAGGATTCTAAGAGATTAAGCAAACTTGCCCAAAGTAATACAGCTTGTAAATGACAGAGCTGGGATCTGAACCCCAGCCTGTCTGCAAAGGCAAAGCCCTAACATGATTAAAGGAAATCACACTGAAACAACATTAAAAGTTTGTTGTAGTGCAGAAGAATGAGACAGATGGTAAAGTTTTCCAGATTACAGCAAAAGAAACAGGCTAGTTGTATTACTCATCTGAACCCAAAACATAACAAAACTAGTATATAGTAGTATGTAGTATGTAGTATTCTACTATTATGTAGTAGAATGGCGTCATCTCTCGAATATCCAGACCAGCATAATACGTGGGACCCATTTTCACCCCTAAAAGGAACTTCATAATCAACTAAAATCAGAGACTAGGACAGAATAGGGAATACAAATTAACACAATTATCAAAATGATAACATCTTTAAATTTTTTCCTTAATAGGTAAACTCAATTTCTGTGAACTGAAGCTAAATTGCCTATGGGGATGCTCGCGTCTGTGTGTGTTTCCTGTCGGATTTTCTAGTTTTACCACTCCATTCTTATGTTAGTATGTGGTAAAACATTCTTCACAAGGTTTTGAAAGGACCCATATTGACAAAGAAAACATTCATAAAAGTTAAATGGGAAACTGAACTCATGAATTGGATAAGTAATAAAAAGCTTATGAACATCTGATTTCTGAATAAAGCCAGTAAGGAAGAGATAAAATGAAACAAAACAAAACATCTCAAAACCTTGAGGTTCCAAAATTCTGAGAGCGAAAAAAATGATTTAAAGTTTTGGAAGACTTCAAGGAGTGAAAAGGGCATTGTCCAACTGCACCTAGGCAACACAGCTCTGAGGGGCAGAGGGACTTTTGGAAAGTCTGGTCCTCCTAGGGTCCTACAGCCACTCAATCGTTCAATGGGTAGTTACGCTCAAACTTCCAGTCCCAGAACATTAATCCAGATTTAGGGCTGAGGAGGACCTGCACAGCTAGAATTCTGCCAGAAACAGGTTAGGGAGCCCCCTCTGGTAATGTGCAGGAAACCAACAAGCAGCCTACCCCGCAACTCACACCATAACAACACACATGAACACATAAATACAATTAACACAAGTTTCCAAACGTTCATGAGTCACCTGAGACACAGAATCCAGACTGAGAACCCTGGCACATAGTAAGAGACGTTACACTTGAGGAGCTGGCCAAGTATACAGCTGCAGATAAGATGATTCAATTGCTTTCTTATTTTGTGGCTTCTTAACAGGTGAGTCTCTCCAGCTTCTCTGACATGAGCTGAAGGCAAGCAGCTTTCATGTATGTAGGCAATGGTCCAGCCATGAAAACAGTAGCTGCTAGAGGCCGACTGCCCAAGTTCCAATCCTGCCTCTGTCTCTTCACTGTGGTGTAATCTTGGAACAGGTTTTACTTATTCCTCTGTACCTCAGTTCCCTTATCTATAAGACAGGGATTGATAATAAAACCTGCTTCAAAATGTAGGAGAGATTAAATGAATCTTTATAAGGAAAGCACTTAAAGCAACCTCTACCTAGTACATAGGCAAACACAAAATAAATGTTAGCTATAATTATTCTATGGTCCTTTTTAGGAAAAAAGGAAGATGACCTAACATAATAAAAGTTCATGTTAGAAAAGCACTAGAGAACTGCAGAAATAGTAGTGAATGCTGGCATTAATTAATTAATGTCCTTTATTAAATCATCAGATGTTCATGTCTGCTTTCTTGGCAAAGTTGACATTTGGTTAACTGAACAAGTATTACCACCTGTATCTCAATACAATGGGAGTATTGGGTGTTAGAAAATGTAGTCAGCCTGAGAACTTTATCACAAATAATAATTAAGAAAAATATGCAATCAGATTCATAGCTTTCCTTTATTTCAGCTTGTGAAGACTTGGCCGGCACATAGCTTTGCACTCTCATAGACCATAGATGGTGACAAATTAGAAGAGGCCTTAATGAGCATGGCCATCCTGTACATCTAGTCCAGTACTCTCACTGGGCAGCTGGGAAACCTGAACCCAGAGACGTGCATGACTTGCCCAGGTAGACCCTGCAAGTAAGTAGCAGAGTCAAGAACTCAAATTCTTGGAGGTTTATTTGTTCGTTGGCCTCCTTCCACTAGATTGTCAACCCCTGGAGCCCAGAACCTAGTCATTAATATCTTTCTACCTTCATGACAGCCCAGGATATGTAGACAAAGAAGGCAACAAGTAATGAGGGTTAAAAAGAACCAAAGTGATACAGTACTCTTTGCTACTTCTAAGGTACTATTTTAACCCTCCAAAAGAGATAGGTATCCTCATTCACTGAAAAGATGACACAAATGATAAAGCAAAGCAGAAATCAAATCTAAGCATTCTGCTGGTCTGTGAGTCAGAAGACCTGAGCTCTTGTGCTAACTTGCTTTGTGAAATTCAATAAGCATTTAACTTTTCTAGAAGAAGATGATGCGGGACTTCCCTGGTGGCACAGTGGTTAAGAATCCACCTGCCAATCACAACTAACTGCTGAACAATCATCAACAGGAAGACACTGGATCTCACCAAAAAAGATACCCCACATCCAAAGACAAAGGAGAAGCCACAATGAGACGGTACAGGGGCACAATCACAGTAAAATCAAATCCCACAACTGCTGGGTGGGTGACCCTCAGACTGGAGAACACTTACACCACACAAGTCCACCCACTGGAGTGAAGGTTCTGAACCCCACATCAGGTTCCCAATCTGGGGGTCCAGAAATGGGAGGAGGAATTCCGAATCAGACTTAGAAGGCTAGCGGGATTTGATTGCAGGACTTCGACAGGACTGGGGGAAACAGAGACTCCACTCTTGGAGGGCACAGACAAAGTAGTGTGAGAATCAGGACCCAGGGGAAGGAGCAGTGACCCCATAGGAGACTGAACCAGAGCTACCTGCTAGTATTGGAGGGTCTCCTGCAGAGGTGGGGGGTGGCTGTGGCTAACCGTAAGGACAAGGACACTGGCAGCAGGAGTTCTGGGACATACTCCTTGGCATGAGCCCTCTTAGAGTCCGCCATTAGCCCCACCAAAGAGCGGGGTAGGCTCCAATGTTGGGTCACCTCAGGCCAAACAACCAAGAGGGAGTGAAGCCAGCCCCACCCATTAGCAGAAAAGCAGATTACAGTTTTACTGAGCTCTGTCCACCTGATCAACAGCCAGACCTACCCACCACCAGTCCCTCCCATTAGGAAACGTGCATAAGCCTCTTAGCCTCATCCACCAGAGGGCAGAGAGCAGAAGCAAGAAGAAATACATGCCAAGTGGGGAAAGAGGCAGGGGTGGTGTTGGTGGTGTGATGATTTGGGAGATTGGGATTGACATATATACACTAATATGTATAAAATGGATAATAAAATCCTGCTGTATAAAAAATAAATTAAATTAAATTAAAAAAAAGAAATACAACTTCCAGTTATAAGTCATAAGGATGTAATACACAGTATAGAGAATATACTCAGTATTATTGGAATATCTCTGTATGGTAACAGATGGTAACTACACTTATTGTGGTGATTATTTTATAATGTATAGAAATATTGAATCACTATGTTGTACACCTGAAACTAATATAATATTGTAAGTCAATTATAAAAAAAAAAAAAGAATCCGCCTGCCAATGCAGGGGACACGGGTTCGAACCCTGATCCAGGAAGATCCCTCACGTCGTGGAGCAACTAAGCCCGTGTGCTGCAGCTACTGAGCCTGTGCCTGCACGCCTAGAGTCCGTGCTCTGCAATAAGGGATGCCACCGCGATGAGAAGCCCGTGCACCACAACAAGGAGTAGCCTCCACTCGCTGCAACTAGAGAAAGCCCACAGGCAGCAATGCAGACCCAATGCAGCCAAAAATAAATAAATAAATCTGTTTAAAAAAATAAAAGAAAAGAAGATGACGAGACAGCCTTGATAGAGCTGAAAGGAGCCCAATTTGATGAGGTCACAAAATAGAATGAAATCATAAAGCTTGTAATTAACTGTATGTCACTTTATGTTTATATTACACTTAATAATTCTTAAAAAGGTTTCTTTGTATGCTACCATTCAAGCTTTACGGTAACCATGAAGAAGGTCAGGAAATATGCTATAGCCCCATTTTACAGATAATGACACTGAGGCACAGAGGGGCTACATGTTTATATCAGAGTTAAATGACAAATACCACCTACACCAAGGGACAGAATCCACACTAAGAAAGAAAAATATATGCTCAGTGGCAGATCAAGGGGCCTAAGAAGTGACAGCACGTAGCTTCCAGCTAGAATTAACAAGGAGCCAAAGAGCCTAGCCATCAACCCCTAACTGCTAGCTTTCTTTACTCGAAATTCTAATTTCAAAGGTACGTCTCTCCTGCAACCACAGAAAGATCAAATGGGTCATGGGAGATATAAAGTCAAGACATTTGGCAAATGGATCAGACACAGAGGCAAAGAAGGCCTCTTGAAGCACATCCTGCCTACAACAAAGCAAAATGTATTTCTAAGCATTTTATTGAAACTTCACAGGAAGAAAGATCCTGAAATGTGAAAAATGATAATTAATAGAAATTATATGATACCCATTATGTATTACTTCAGCTGAATTAAAATGTCATTAACATTCACTTTCTTTACAGAATATGCCATTTAGAATTTTTATTTTAGCAAACTTTAGCAAATACAGAAAATCAACTCTAGACTTGTCAGAAGGGTCCGCTCCACCCGCAAGCCCCATGTTATCACGGAAACCCCAGGACTGACCTCTTGGCTGACTGGAGTGGACACTCGTATTTCAAGATTCTCCCAAGTCTTTTGAACATCTTCTCAACATCCTGATAGTTTCCCACTTTACTGATGAAGGCCATTAAGTCAAAGTAGAATCCAAAAAACTGTATTTCCCAGGGGTCCTATGGCAAAGCAATCATAAGCCCCTCTGCAAAACACGGGTGCTGGAAAAGGAGTCAAGGGAAGCGGAAACTGCTTCCTGGAAGGTAATCTTCCAGCAAGCCTGTTGATGCAGTGTGGGCTCTGGTGGGGCTTCTGGTATCTTCTTCCTGAGCACAGTCAGTCCAAGATGCTGGACAGCAGGGCAGTGGTATTCTCTCTAGAGCGGGCTCAGAATGTAACTAGGCATTGTTGCAGAATGTTCTTGGCTATCTAGGATCCAGACTTGGCTTTCAGGCCCTCCTGAAGATTCAGTACTCATGCAGGCTGGGACAGAGCAATACCCAACAGGAGAGAGAAATGGCTGAAATCCAAAAGAAAACCAAAGGACTGACTATTACCAAAGTGGAAAATGTTGCTCTCAATTTGCATATGTAGCAGCATTCATTTCACTCCCAAACTCAAGAGAACCATAAAGATAAACGTGCTGGCAGCCACGTCTCAGTGTGTGGCTTTGTCTCATCACAAAGCTTTAATAATATCCTCATTCTGCTGGTGAAACACTGGGAGGAGGTGGGGGAAGGATGGGAGTTCCTGGTCTCTACCGTCCCAGATTCCTCCTGGACAGCTTGTGCTCTTCCCCGGAGTAAAGCTCCTCTCCAAAGAGAGAAAATCTTTTATTTTCTCTTCCAGCCATCTTCAAGAAAACCTAACCTAATTCCCTCAAAACCTCATCAGACAGAGCAGAATCTTTTGGCCATGACCAGATTTGTGTCAAGGTAAGGGAAGAGATGGCAGAAGGACAAATCCTTTTTTAAACTTGAAAGACTATGCCCCACCTCCTCTCTGTCATTATTGTAAGGGACAACCATGTAACTGACTCATCTCTATTTCTTTCGCTCAAAACACTGTCTGCTGGTCAGAGTATTTTCAAATGTTGTCAACCACCAGATTGTACCCTTCATTTCTTTTTAGCTTCTTTCCAACTTTCCAATACAGAATCTCATTAACTGGTTTGCTTCTCTGGCTGCTATGTTTTGTGGTTAACTTTCCCCATTTTAAAAGATTTTCCTATTAAGAATTTCTTTAGAGATGGCAGTTACCCACCTCCCTACACACAAAATCCACAACTAATTAAACTGAATAAAGTTTTATGGAACCGCTATGATGTACATTACTTGGTGTGGTGAAGAAAGGCCTGAATTTTAGAATTATAATAGTAATAATGTTACTAATAATAGCTATTTACTCTGACCTTGTGTGCCTGGGTTCTTAGCACATGACATAGCGTGATGCTACATGTTGATGAGAACGTGACTTCTGCTCTCTGACAGACCTGGGTTCAGCTCAAAGCTCTACCATGTAAGCCATTTTCTTAACCCTTCTGTGTCCCGGGTTCCTCATCTGTAAAGTAAGCATATTAACAGGATATAACTCATAGGGATATTTTGAGAATTCCATTAAATCACAAACATAAAGCACTTAACCCAGGGCCTAGTTCATAATGATATGTGGCACGTACCCTGTTCTCCCTATTTTAAGAGGTGGAGACCGAAGCTCAGAGTTAGTACGTCCACCCAGTGTGAGCCCTTTATCTCTACTGCCTCATGCTGACCAGAACAGTGGAGGAAGTCACATTAGAAGTCTAGAGTATGACGATGGGGAGAGCCTTGAAGACACTGTCCCACCTTCTACGACAGCATCTCCCTCCAGGGAACTGGAGGCCATCACCCCTGCTTTTGCACACAAGCTCCAGGTCTTACACATTTCTGAATCCCCAGACCTGGAGCAGTACCTGCAGGAGGAATGTCTGTTTGTTGAATAAATGAGTGAATGAATGGCTAAAGTGATTCAAAAAGAGTATAACAATAGCTAAATACTGAGCATAAACTATGTGCAGGGCCTTGATCTAAGGAGTTAATATCCATTAACATTGATTATATATTTAATGTTTAATATTTAGTTTAAAAAATCAAGTAGGCTTTGTAGAATGATTCAAGGGGCCAAGGAGAAGGAATGGTATATCCTCATCAAAGAACAGCTACCCAAAGTGGGCTTACAAGAACGCAAAGGATTCTACAGAATGTGTAGGGGCAGAAGAAGGCATCCAGACAAAGGGAATCACGTGGGCCATGGCCACAAGCTGTGAGTGGTAAGCCCGTCACCATCAATGGCTTGAGAAGAAGTGTCTGAAGAAGAACAGAAAGAAATGTGATTTGATGGCTAGAGTAAGGCCAAGACAAGTGGGACCTCAAACACCAGCATGGGCGATTGGCCTTGATTCCACCAAAATGGGAGAAACTCATGAAGCCTCAGGTAGCAGGAAGGCACGTTGACAACAGCATTCTGCTCCAAGTCTTCAATAGAACAGACAAACGTCACAGAGAAACTGATTTGGAAGATGAGGAAGCAGACAGAAGCATCACAAAAGAGTCCCAAAGACAGAATGGAGCAGTGGGGTGGGGGGGAGCCATCTTCATCTTCCTGGGACCTGCTCTTCAAGGAAACGTTGACTAGCATAAGGGTAACTGCCTTCCTGAAGACCACTTGACACCAACGCCCCTAGTGAGACAAAAATCAGAAGGTCCTCATACAACTGTGCTGGCTGGGCCCTGCAGTAGGGCACCCAACCCAGGGGGCAGGTGAGGACAAAAATCCATCCAGCCCTCCTCCAGCCACACTGAGCATCCTGACATGGGATGGCAGACATGCACTGGAAGGGGCACCTTTTCTAATCTGTACATAGGCACCCTAAGGCCCGTGGCCATCCTAACAAACAGTCTCATTTCTTGTTCTATCATCCCACACCCCATCCTAAGACTGTATATATTTAAACCAGTAACCCGGAGGCTTTTTTTAAACCAGTAACAATATAAACGTATTGATTTATTCGCTCACACGCTCACACATTCAAACATTTCTTTGTGTACAGAGAGCCACACTCATTATACTGGGAGATAACAGCGCTTACCATCTAATAGACATAATTGCAAGTTTCATAAACAGTAGGACAAAAGAGAATAACTATCTTAATTAGCATTCTTGACAGCATCAAGAAACATGCCATCTAGGTCACGGTCAGGGCAGCTGTACCAGCCCAGTAAAGAAAAGCATCCAAGATCCTCATCTAAATAAGACAAATGGAAAACAAGACTATCATCAGATTTAAATACAAAATACACTTGAAAGGTAAACTCAACTCGCAGTTCTGGAGGCAACACAGTTTCTTTAAAGCAAAAAGTCAGATTTTTTAGAACTAGCAAGGTCTAATCTTGGTTTAGCCACAGAATCACTGTGCCATTCTAGGAAAATATGCAAAATACATCCAGTCTTCATTTGTGCATCAGCAAGAGATGGAATCAATACCTGAGAGGTAGAATGAGAAATTGCTTAGCTAATACAGAGTGTTCCTGTTAATTAAAGCCACCCCCTGCCTTGGCCATGGACTAGAAGGAGGAAGGACAAAGATGGCTTTAAACAATTTGATCACCAGGCAAGAGCAGTAAAAACAAAAAAAAAAAAGCAGAAGACTGTGCTTAAAGTCAAGAAAACACTGTTTTAGGAAAATCAGCATTTGGCCTGAAAGCAAAGGAACACACATTAAACCTAAAAGGAAAAGCTGGTAAGTGAGAGATACAGATAGAATAACTCCATGTATCTGTACATTAGTAGCCAGCCAGTATAGTTCAACTTCAGGGGCAGATAGCTACCTTTTAAATTAGGTTGGGGAGAAGTGGGAGGGGGGTCCTATGTGCCCGGAACTGTGATAGGCAACTTACATTTATTACTTCATTTAATCCTCAAAGCAACCTGCCTTAAATTTCATTATCCCTAATGCACAGGAAAAAAAAAAAAACACTGAGTCTAGAAGAACACAAGCCTTCAAGCTACTTCCATCATGTCAACTGTGGAACGGTGATAAAAGAATAGGGAGACTCCGAAGGTGCCTTTGGTAACCAAGAGGTGCTGAGGAAACAGAACAAGATAGTCTTAAGAGGCTTACCAAATATAGTTCACTCTACCGACTCTAAAAGACCCAAATATAGTATGGACTTGTACTTGACCATGGCACATATCCACTGTCAATTGTCTCCAGTTGATAAGAATGCACAGACTCGCAGCTATTTGCAGACCAGCTGTAGTCTACTTGGATAACAGATATCCAAGTACATCAAACATGGAAAAGGCACTTGAGATAAGAACACCACCTCAGTAAATTTCAGACTTGGGATACACCACAACCATAAAGTGCGTTACCGAAAAGTTAGTCTTCACTGTGTATATCTACAAAATATAGTTATTCTATTGTTAGTTCCTTTACTTTCCACATTTTATTTCAAGCATTAATTAGAGTGACTTTCATTATCCACCTTTAATGAGAGGCTACAGAAAATAAACAGATAAAAACCAGGTCTAAGCCACCATAAACAATTGATAATCTAGAAATTTTAAAGTCTTAAACTGCATACATGAAAACACACCGTTAATCTCATTCTTGTTTTTTGTTTTTTTAAAAAAAAAAGCTTCTGAAAGTTGTTCATAAACCGGTACTTTGTAAGTGGAATCTTATTTGTTCATTCATTTATTCATTCATTCATTCCACAAATGCTTAGGAGCAACTGTTAAATGCCTGGGACTACATTAGGTGTTGAAAATCCAGATGTAAAAGATATTCCCTGCCTTCAAGAAAATAACATAGAATAAAGAAAGAGAGAGTAAAGACTGCCATAACAATACAGAGAGCTGAGTGCTGTGCTAAGCTATTGTAAGCACAGGTATAATGGGGACACAATGGAAGGGCTCCTTACCCAATCTCATAGGGTGAGGGATGGTGAGCTTTGGAAGCTGGGGATGGAGGATAATTCTAGATAGAAAGAATAAAATGGATCACTTCCACTTCTGGCCAAGAAGGAGTAACAGGGACAGTTGTCAAGACCTGGATAACAGGCTACCAAGGGCAATGATCTCTGAGAGAAGGGAAACAAAGTAAGTGAGTCCTATGAGTCCCCCAGCTTACTACCTGAGGGAGTCTCCAGGCCGAGGTGTGCGGGGGCAGGGAAAACTCGAGTGGACCTCCTGAGGTGAGTAAATGGAGCTAACAGTCCAGGGAGACCAAGGCAACTAGAATCCATAAGACAGAGGACCTGAGCCAAATATTTGGACAGACTGTGTTGATTTAAGAGACCTGGATTTTTATATTTTACCAATAAATAAAAGTGTTAATTGTTTAAAATAAAAAAAGAGAGAGAGAGAGAATACCAGATAGGGGAGAGAGCTTCACAGAGACTCACAGGGAGTGAATTTTGAGTGGAATATTGATCAGTGAATGTGTGTGAGGCAATCACTCAAGGCTGGGGGAACAAATCCAAAAGGATGTTTCTAACTAGAAAACTTCATGATTCCTTAGGCATTGGGAGAGCACACAGAAAGGTCTCTCCTCTGACATGGGGAATAACTGGCCCTAGACTGAGTACTATTCCAGTCCTGCCTAACAAATCTTAGTAGCAAGACCCAAAAGAATCAAACTGTTTCTAAGCAACTTAACTACATCCTAAAACAAGTAAAGAACATTTACAGGAATACAAAAATATGCAGCATCCAACAAGGTAAAATTCACAATGTCTGGCATTCAATCAAAAATTACACAGCATGCAAAAAGCAGGAAAAGATGACCCCTGATGAGGAGAAAAATCCATCAAAGCTGACCCAGAACTGACACAGATGTTAGAATTAGCAGACAAGAACATTAAAACAGCTCTTATAACTACATTCCATAAGTTCAAAAATTAAGTGGAGACATTGAAGACATAAAAAAAGACCTAAATCAAACTTCTAGAGTTGAAATCTACAATGTATGAGATGAAAAATACACTGGATCAGATTAACATCAGATTAGATATCACAGAAGATAAAGATTAGTGAACTTGAAAACACAAATATCAGGACTATTCAAAATGAAACACAGAGAAAATAGAATTTTAAAAATCAACAGAGAAATATTATATTTAATTACATTATTAAATATAATTATTTAGATGATTAATACATTATTATATTAATAAATATTTAATATTTATCCCTATCTTCAAATAATTTACAACCTTTATGTGGAATCAAATTTTGATAAAAAAAGACAATAAGGTCATAAAATATTTGAAAACCACAAATATTATAAGAACAGAAAAAAATGTCTTGAGGCACTACATAGTTACTTACCAAACAAATGGAACACAAAATTCTTTAGAGGAGAGGAACAAATTATTTCATGCTCGGGATGAAAGATCAGGTTAAGAATGGTCAAAGAGCAAACATTTGAACTGTCTGTTTCATAAATGGATATTTTCACGTAACTTAAAGCACTGCTCATTATTATATATTTAGAAATGCAACTCTTTCTGCCTTATTCATTCATTCACCTTTTATTGAGCAGCATCTATGTGTCAGATACTAGCTAAGCACAGACATGTTCTGTCTCTCCTTCTGATGGGTTTATAATGCAGAGGAGGCAAACGAGAGAAAACACTACTGGCCACCCTGCAAGATATGCTCTACAGGAAGTGTGTTCAAGCGTTTTGAGAAGGGAGCAACTCACTCAGCAAGAGGAAAGAAAAAAATAGAAAAGAATAGAAAAGAAATTCACGAGACAGACAACTGTCACCTATGTCTAATATCTCCATCCCGTCCTGCTTCCAGATTTGGCTTCCAAAAACTGCTGCTGGAAAATAAGTGGCAGAGTCCTCAAGAGAAAGAAGAGGGAAGCCAGTTTTTCACTGGTTTTTACTGCACTAATCCATGTAAGAAAGAAGTCAGGAAACCTCTTCCAGGCAATCAACCACACCTAAACGGTGCTAAGATTCAGATAAGCCCTGACAAGTTTGTTGGAGAATGACTTAAATAGATGGGCAGCAGGATAGCAATATGTTTTCAGAATAAAGCCTTAGTGAGTAAAAAGTTCAAAGCAATTGGCTTGAGGTTGGCTGTTTGATATTTTCATTAAAGAAGAAAGGCATTTTATTTTTCCTGAAGTTAGCAGTCATTATACACTATGCATTATGCAAAGCTAAAAGGAAGTTTCACAATCAGAGCACAACACACATTTTGCAGACGGGAACACTGAAACCCAGACTGAGTATGAGGCTGGACCAAGGCCCCAGAGAGGGTTAGCGGCAGCACTAGTTAAAATTCATGTCATTTCACCTCTGGGAAGCTGGTGATCTTTACATCAAATCACGTTGCATTTATCCATCTCTTCGAGTGATCTAATTTGTGCTGTGGTTTTCATAGAGAATTATACTAATATAGGAAAGGTATATTTGGATGTGGAAATAGATGCTTTACAATAAACCTTGGTTTAATTTTAGTTTTACTAAGAATGAGTGTCTCACTAAGAAAACCTCATAATGGGAAAATTTTCATTCGTGTTCCATTTACAGTGAAAGATTCCTTAATGTGTCCCCAGTGCATTGTTTAATGTTCAATTTATAGTCTATGTCGCAGAGAAAAGAAACAAGGTATAGAAGTAAAGCATAGGCTAGGACTCTCGCTCTGCTACACACGAGATATATGAACTTGGGCAGGATATTTAAGCTCTCTGTTTTCTCATCTGTAAAATGAGACTAACAATGGTACCGACGTCCTAAGTTCTGAGAATTCAATGAGATAACTAATGCAAAGCACACTGCCAGGCACATCACAGGAGTTCAAAAAATATTAGAAGCAGCTGTTGCTATGGTTGGTGACTACGATGGTAGGGGACTCAGGATTATGATCGAGATCTTGAGGCTCATCCACACTGGACATATTTTTTTCACTCTGGATCATGAAGAGAACTCAGGTGTATATATGACAACGTTACAAGATTTTATTCGTAGAATTCCTCTCCTTAAAAGTTTGTGCTTTTCCATAAATTTAAACCTTACTCAACACTCTCACAATTATCTTATAATAATAATAGTTATTCTGGTAAGTCTGAGAGGTGCTAATTTCTTTGCCACCAGGCTGTAAACACTGGGCCATAGAGCTGGGTAATAAAATATGAGAATATCACACGTTCTCCATCACTGCAATGTCTTCACGTAAAAGCTGGGCTCTATTACAAGTGTCAGCCCGAGTTTCCCTTGGTTAAAATATGTGGTAACACTGAACTGCCACGCTACAGATTTGTCCTAAACATAGGATGTGAATTCAACGACTACATTCTCCCAATGGAAATGATCTGGTTCATTTTTAACTTTTTTTCCCTTCCCAAAGGAACTGGTTTGAATTAGTGAGTAAGTGCCTACAAAGGTTTCTTCCTCTTCTGAACAATTAATTTATATCATATAAGACAAATATTGGCACATCTGGACAAACTCAGCATGAGTCTAAAAACCATGAAATTTCCCAAGGCATCTGTGAATAAAAGCACCTCTCTAAGCTTCTCAGAAATGACAGAGTGAGGTAAGGGGTCGGGGGACAGCGGGGGTGATAGGAATATGGACACGATAACGCTCTTCAATGATCTGAAGGGCTGTCAGGTGAAAGAGGGAGCGGACTTCTGATGTTGAGCACTCGGGAAGACAGAATGAGAAGCAACGTGTGGAAAAGTTGCAGGGGGGCAGCTTTCAGCTCTATATAAGGAGAACCTCCCAGGGCAAGGGTGCACACACACGCGTGCCTCCACAGAGTCAAACAGACTGGGGCAAATCCAGGCTGCACCATTGATTAGCTCTTCACATGGGGCAGCTTTCTTAAGCTATCTGAGCCCTCAACTATCAATCAGAACAGCTATTCCTACCTTCCGGGGTCGCCCCAGAATTGAAAGAAAACACACATATCTGACACTGAATATGTAGTTGGCATGATTATTTTCACTCTTATTTTTACCTCTGATAAACAGTGTGGATTTGTTAGACACCTTTGAAACAGGATAATCTACATGACCTATTGGTTAAAATCTCTCTAGTTCTGCTTTCCACTTTCTCTTTTGGTCTTAAAACCAACTGAGAGAAGTTCAAATTGTTCCACACTCAGCTTTGCCGCTGCTCTTACGTTAAGATGCTAATCTACTTGTTTTCCATCTTCCCTGGATCCTTCCAACAGCAATACATAAAGAAAGACACTTATCATCCACCAACATTAACCCAGGAAAGGATTACAGGAATTACCTAAGAAAGTATTACAAATCATTTTTCACATACAGGTGTTCCCCCCTTTGCCCAACACATGTTTTGTGTAAATCACATTCTTTTTTCCTACTAAATGAGCTTATAATTGTTTGCATATGTTTATTATTTTATTCCAAGAATATTACTCTATGACCATCAAAGAAAATTTGGAAAACAGGAAAATGGGGCAGTGAGGGGAATAATCACTCACAGTCTATATATTATTATTTCTTCCCTATCGCCTTCACGCATGGATCTTTTTCTACATAATTTTAATTTAGATTGTAATTTCAAAGGGGACTTCTTAGCAATTTTAACTGCTCTTCACCGAGTGATGGTTCCTGCATCAAGTTCCTCTGTTCTCAAGAAAAATTGAGTAGCAGTGATTCAAAAACATTTTAAAGTACCAAGGGACATTACTAGTGAGAAATATGGAATTTTGGAACCAAAAAAAAAAATCAGCACTTGAAGAAAGAATGAGTAATGCAACCCCACATTTTATGGATGAGGGTGCATAAGCTAGTAACGAGCTGGCAGCAGCCTCTGCTAGAGCAGAGACCAGGGCCCTTTCCATTAAATCCACTGTAAGTAAGGCCATAGCGACCACTGCTTCCCACCCAACACAGTTTCTATGAGTTTGGATTGTATATCTTCACTCTCCTTAGAAAGATATATAAGGATAAGTTCTGTGTACAATGGGTGCATAGCAAGATGATTAAGGCCCAAATAGGCTTTGATGAGGACGACCCTCCCCAACCAGAAACTCAAACCTGCCCTACAATAGAGCTCAAACAGGAGGGAAGGGAAAAATCTCCAGTCTTTGCTTGACGTCTTTACTCAAATTTTGACATATCTTTATACATCCAAATGAAAATAGTTTATTTCATACCCATCAAATAAGCGAAAACTAAAAATACTTTCAATACCAAGAGCTGAAAAAGGTGAGGAGCAACAGGAACTCATACACTGTAGGCGGGAGTTCACACTGGCACAAGGCACTTGGGGTGCAATCCAGCAATATCTAGGTAAGATGAAGACATGATGCACACCATACCGTATTCCTAGGTATAGAGCCTAAAGAAATTTCCCCACATGTTCACAAAAAAAAAAAAGGTCAAAATTCTTCACAGCAGCATTGCTTATAATACAGAAAAAAAAGGAAAACAGGAGAAGGAGTACTTTAGTTGTGAAATGGTCACATAGTAGAATAGTTACCGCACAACAGCTAAAATAACTTCCTAGATTAACATGCAGTTCCTATATTAACAAGGCTAAATAACAAAAGCATAATATTGAGCTAAAAAGAGCAAGCTGTGGAAGGTCAGGTACAATAAGTTACTATTTACATAAGGTTTAAAAATCAGCAAAGTAATAACATGCATCATTAGTGGATTTATACATCCATAGCAAAAGCATAGAGACATGCATAGGAATGAAAAAACATTATATTTAGTTGAGAGATTATCTCTGGAGAAGAAAAGAAACAGGATTGAGGAAGGGAGGTTCAGCTGCTTTATTTCTTTAAAAAATCTGAAGCAAGTATGGTAAGATGTTTGAAAAAGAATTTGTCAATTTTTTTTCTGTTTTTTCTGTATACTTAAGATATTTCAAAATTAAAAACAGAATACAAAGCATGATGGATTGGCCATGTATTGGTATCTGGGTATCCAGGAGTCTGAGAAGGTAGAAATAACAATGGTCCATCCACAATTTGGGGCACTTTAGCAAGTCTAATGGCCATCACAAACTCCTTTGTATCCCCATGTCCAAGCACAGTGCTTAGTCAAAAGTAAATACAGACTAAACGTTAATGAATGAATGAACCAACAAGTGAACAAATAAATGACCAAATGAACTGAATGGGTTGTTACACATGCCTTTGATTAATAAAAATGGAAAAAAATAATTATTGTTACTAATTTGAAATTCAAACTATTTCTACATATGGGTCAATGTAGGGCTCTTCTTAAAGGCATCATTAGTAGAAAAAAAAACTGAAAACAAGTACACAAAGTAACCTTTGAAGATTTTTCTATCCCTAGAATTCACTGCTTTTTCCGTATCTCAGAGGCACCCACTGAACACTCATCACATTCTATTCATCTAAAGGAGCAGAAGTTCATTGTCATAACAGACCCCAGGATATGACCAACAGCCTGAAATATATATAAGCTGTAGGGTAAATGCATTGATTAAAGCACCCTTCTGAGCCTTCTGTAAAGAATTCTCCGCATTTCTCTGCCCTGTTTACCAGGTGCATTAGGATTCTAAGTCATGCTGTCTTCACGACTGGAAGTTGTTCCCAACCTGTCCTCAGAATGCTAGAATGTAACAAAAAGCTGCTGCCAGTGTGATCACTGTGATTTCAAATTCCTGACCATTATAGGGGAATATACAGACTCAGTGAAACCAAGCAGAAATTCACTACCATACATTTTCGCCATTATTTTTTTCACAAAAATTCAGTTGAATTTTAAAAGAACCAAAATAAGATACATGATATATTCACCCAAACCCAGTAATTAAATCCGAAAAAGCAGTTTAAAATAATGTAAGCAAAGAGACTAATTTCAGAAACTACCACAGACCTCCACTCTCTGAAATGAGGTAGATGTTTTCTACTTTCTTCTTTATGTTATTAAAATATTAATTTACTTTTAAATATAATCCTGGAGCTTCCTTCAAAATACCTTTTCCATGAAGCAGGGGCATGTATTCATAGTGTCTCTTTAAAGTTTAACAAAAGAAGGATTCAAATGGAGTTACCTCCGCTCTACAAAAGTCTTTTTTCAAATGTGTAACAGGATCTTACTGCAGTCCCTAGGTCTGCTCTCCACACAAAGAAAGGCTGGAAGACATTTGTGTTATGCTTCTGGAGTTAAAAATGAAGAAGCTTTTTCCTTTCCATCAGTTCTTTTTTATTAATAAGGTGGCCACACGAAGCCAGAAATTATAACCATCTGCTTTAGCCATTAAATGCAGATTCAAAGGCCTAATGATAAAGTGACCTCTTTATTAATAGCAGAAAGCAACAAGTGGCCATTTTCTCAGAGCATGCAAGGAAATAAATCAATCCATAAGCTCAGGTTGATGGTCCACCTCAGCAAGACTGCCTCTTATTTCTCTTCTCTTCGGCCTTCATATTTGTAATCACCAGGAAAACAAAAGAGGAGCTCCGAAAGTACCTTTCCCGGGAGTTTTGTTTACCTTGGCCGTTGAGATGCCACCTATTTGAAGACACTCTCTTTTATTTCTCCCCGTCACAAAAGCATCATCGCACGCATTGCCCAACCACGGGGTCGTCACGTGGGACTTATTTCCTAAGGTGATGAAGCCTGAATCAAGGCTTGAAACAAAGAAGGTGTGTGGGAAAGCCACAGATCTGCAGGAGGAACAACAGTAGAGTCACTGCGGCTGTATTTTAGGGTTTCAATAAGGTAGCCCTATGTATTGTTTAATTCATAGAGTAGAATTTTAATTATCAAGTTGCAAAATTATGGTGGCTTTCATTTGAAGTGGGTTTTACCGACCTAACCTTGTAGGGCAGACAGAAGTTCTTTGTTTCATTGCCAGAGGCATAGAGACGCCAGCGTGGCAGCATCCATGCCCTCTGCCTCAGATCCTTCTGGCAGGAAGCCTCCATCACCACCACCTAGACTCTGGGGGATGAATCTCCCTGGCCCTTATCCAAGGGGCTTTAGTACTGGAAGGACCAGAAAGACCTCTTTATAAACCTCATCTTTCTCCTAACTCAATCCATAGGCTTGAACCCTGAAAAACAGCAAAAGAGTGAACCGGGGGCTTCCCTGGTGGCGCAGTGGTTGAGAGTCCACCTGCCGATGCAGGGGACGCGGGTTCGTGCCCCGGTCCGGGAAGATCCCACGTGCCGCGGAGCGGCTGGGCCGGTGAGCCATGGCCTCTGAGCCTGCGCGTCGAAGCCTGTTTTCCGCAACGGGAGAGGCCACAACAATGAGAGGCCCAGGTACCACAAAATATAAATAAATAAATAAATAAATAAATAAAAACCCATAACCCCACGGCAAGCGACCAGCACCTCTGAACTGCTGGCACCTCCTGCCCCACTCCCTGGCTTCTTCTCTCCTGGGTTTCCCCTCACTGATTCCCTCACTCCTGACATACTGGAGAAGGCAGTTCCAACTGTCCAGGTAGAAAAAGACCTCCGCGGGGCTGCGGGGGTGAGGCAAGAACACTGGACTGAGAGTTCAACCAGAGACCCCTGGGAGTCAACTTGAGGGGAACATCAGGGAACTCCACCCACCCGTACCCTCACCAAAAGGAACTTCTGTCTCACCAACCAGCACTCAACGTGCACCACTGCACAAGGAACGTGAGAGAGAAGAACGCTCCTGTACCAGCCAAAAACCACAGATCCACCCTAGAAACTGATGGACGGTGGCTTGGCCTCCAGGTCACCCCTCCTGGGCCTGAGGTCAGGAATGCAAGAGAGTCCTTGCTCCACAGTAACAAGCTGTGACCTGAGGGGTGTAACTGAACTTCTCAAGGCCTCACTAGCCTTCCCCAAAGAATAAGAGAGCAAGGCTCAGTCGTGTCAGAAGTCCTTCACAGCCTTGGCCTTCCGTAATGTTCAACCATTTCCTTTATCTGTTGCCTCAGTTTCCTCAAGTATAAAATCATGCCGTTGGAGTGGATGGTTTCAACGTCCTCTACAGCACTGAGGCTCTATGATTCAGCCGATGAATCTGGATCACAAGCAAGGATTATTCTATTAATCTCAGTGGCCCTTTCTCTGCCAAATAATGATAGGAATGTGCTTCAGCTGAATGCCGCCACCCGAGCTACCAGTCCAGCTGGTTGGGAAACATACAACGACTTCTATCTGCCCGCTTGCCAACACGGAAATCTTCAAACCGATACGGGAGGATTAATAACATCTTTAATAGGGGCTCCACCTTGACATTAAATCCTGGGCTGAGGTTATCAAAAACAGCAAATACACAAAGAACTTACAGCCTTGAGAGCAAGCCAGAGAGAGAGAGACAGTGACTGTGCAGGTGGCTGGGAGGAAAACTGACATGAATTACAAAGAAAAGGTGCATCGAGTTAATAAAATATAACTGTGGTACTGGGGCTGGGGGTTGAAAACAGATGTGAGGGGCAGTCCACCTCAGCACCATGAGGGATGAAAGCAAGAGCCACAACATTTCTCAAACACACGCACACGCACACATTCTTTCAAGTAAAGCCTGTGAAATTCACTACATTGGCCCAGGGGCGTGGGTTGTAGGAGGGACACTGTAAAGCCAAAAGCTGATCAGACACAGCCCCTAAAATCCAGTTTTCCAGAAGGAATTTGAAGCTAAGTAAGTAGTGTGAAGGGGAGGGGTGTGTGTGTGGCAATTTTCATACTGGAGAGGGTGCTGGACATAAAGACTATAAGATTAAGGTCCACCTTCATGATCTTTCACAGTTATTAACTCCCTAAACCAAATGCCTCATCTATAAAATGGACATTACTAATGTTCAGTCTGTCAGAAAACAGATTTTTAAAGTGTGTACAACACACACAGTATTTGGGATGACACAGCAGACACTCCAAAAAGCAGGAACTTATTACCAAGATGCATGTAGGTGTCAAAGAGCAGAAAGCAATAGCTGGTCAATCCAGAGAGATAAAAAGAAATCCAAAAAGGACAGGCAGTGACAACCTAGGCAACATGGTGGGTCAAGGGCTGGAACAGTAGCTACAAGAAAGTGTTCAGTACCATCACTTCTAATAAATGTCTATTGAAGTTAGGAGGAAATAAGCAGATTGCCAGATGAGTGGTAAACTATGACCCAATGTATGTTGAGAGAGAGAGACACAATCATGTAAAGCAAAGGAAGAGAGACATATTAAATACAAAAAGTCATTATCACTAGGTTTGGATACTGGGCTATTTCAAGGGTTTTTGTTTATCAATATTTTCTAAATAGCTTTTTATAGACATCTGTTTTTCTTATTTCAAAATTAATAAAAGTTGTAAATTAAACATTTATAACATGCTTTGAGAAGTAGCTATGGCGGGGAACCTGAAGTCCTGGAGAAGATGGCTGACATTCTGAGACTAAGGCTGTGTTCTAACTATTCAAAAGTTGTTATCACATATACGGAGAATCCCAGTCAGTCAATAAATGTATGTGGAGGGCCTTCTTAATTCAAAAGCATGACATTAAATAGTTCAGGAAAAATAAATAAATTCCCAAAAGCCCCAGTCTCATCAGGGAACTAGACATGCCCACATAAAATTATAACTCACAATGCAAGGTGCACCAATGAGACAGTAAATTCAAGGAGGGTGATTTGAGCCAAGCCTTGAAGACCTAGGAGACTTCAGAAGGAAGGATAAGGTCACACACTTTCTGTTGCAGAGACGATTTAATTAAAAATAAGTTCCATTCCACCCACTCCACCAGGTAACAGAGAATGCATTGTATTCTGAGGAACTGAAAATCTTACAAGAAGGCGGATTGCATGACCTTCCATTTGCAATAGCTTCTTTCAGGAAAGGGAATAATTAGAATCACATAGAATGGGCCGCTTTCTTTCATTTAACAGATAACTTTAAACAGGCTTCCAAATCCCACGAACAAGCAAACTTCCTGCACTGGACTCCTACAGGGCCTAATTTTCACCTCAGCCCAATACTTCCTCAGATCCCCGGCACCGTTATCAAGCTACTTAACTGCCTTCCATCCCTCAGTCCCAGCCCCCAAACACACCAGTAGAATGTGAACTCCTTTTATTCTTTCATTTATTTATTCAACGATTTTCGAACACGGGCTATGTACGAGCAACGCAAAGATAAATAAGACAGCCCCAATCTCACAAGTTCATAGTCCAGTGACAATAACTGACTCATTAACAGATACCTCCAGCTCAATGGCTGGGACACGCACAATGTATCCAGGAGAAAGGAGAGAGGCTGTGTCTAACCAGCCAAACCCAGGCATTAAGGACTGGGGGGCGGTGAAAGCAAAGGCCCTCCCTGTGCGAAAAGCAACACAGAGAGAACAGAAAGCCATGGCCAGACCTTAAAGTGTGAGGCAGGGTGGAAAAACACAATCATAACAGGCAGCACTGACTGAGGGCTTACTGCATGTGAGGCTGACTTAATCCTCCCAATAACCCCATGAGGGAGTTCCCATAACCCTAATGTTACCGATGAGGAAACTGGGGCCACACAGGTAAAGCAACTTGAACAGTAAGGGCGGTAACTCCTCTGATATGCTGCCTATTCCTGAGGCTACAAGGGTCAGCAGGGGCTGCTCTGAGAACCTCATTAGTGTCATGCTAAGGAGCGTGGGCTTTTCCCATAGACAATGAGGAGGCAGTGAATAGTTTTAAGCAAGAGGGTGACACAGTCAGGGTGGGTGCAGACGGCTACTCCAGCAAGGTGTGGGGGACTGATTTGAAGGGCTGCGGAGACCAGATAAGAAACTGTTGCAATATTCCCATGAGTGATGGGGCGACCTGACCTAATGGCGTAAGGAAAGAGCAGAGGGAACAGATGCAAAATGCATTTGTTGGGAGCCAATTTTCCGTGGGTCTCTTGAGTTTCTATACAAATCATGAGAAAAGCACTGGCTGCCTTTGGTCCCAGATTATCCTTTCAAAGATGTTTGTATGGATGACAGACTTGGAAGATATAGTCTTCCTCTGGAGCAAAGGGAAAGCATATTTATTGCCCAATATAAAAGATTTGGGTTCCCTAAGCTCAGGGTTCCTGCACATATAGGTGTCATCTGGCCCTCTTCATGTTACCCTATGGGAATTGTCACCCCAAGATGCTGACACTCTGGCTACTGGTATTGTTATGAACAATAAATTCCTTTGTCTCTAACCCAGGAGTCTCATGCCTTCTGCCAGTATCCATGAAACTGGCAGACTAATTTATTTACAAATAGGGTAAAAAATCTCAAATCCCTCACAGCTGAGGATTTATTTAGGCAGGAAATTTGGTGATGGGCTAAATGCAGAAGGTGAGGGAGAAAAAGGAATGAAAGATTCCTTCAGGTCTTTTAATTTGGATGAAGTGGAGGACAGTGGTGTCACCAACTAAGATAAAATATATAACCAGTACAAGGTTGGGGCACAGGGGGCCTGGGGATTCGAGGATAAATTCAGTTTGGTGGCCTCTGAGACCTCTATGTGGACATATCTAGCAAACAGCTGGTTGATTGAGTCAAAAGGGGAGGGGCTATGTTAAAGATATAGGTATAGGGGCCATTAGCATCGGGGGTAGCTGAAGCCATGAGCACGCATAAAAATCCTCTATCCAACATATAAAAAGACTGCTGGACCCTCCGTGTGCCCAGGCAGAGCATTCAAAGGAGCCATCCTATTCATGCTATTCATCCTTACACTCCTTAGTGCCCAGCAGAGGGCCTGACACAGTGCACGTGCTAAATAAATGCCTGTTCAAAAAATGGCCAAACCAGACCTAGAATTAGCTTTAAAGTTGCTTCAACAACTATCTCTGTAATGCTAATCTAGATTTTCTCAAATCAGGATCTCAGAGTGTCTAAATTTGTTTCACATGAAATACAGCCAGTTTCATATGCAAATAATTACAAATCTATCATTCTCTCATGTGCAATGTTCTGTTCGGAAGCAGAACACAATTCTAAGATTCAGAGTTTCATGGTCATTAAAAAGCAGTACTGTTGGTTTTCTTACTAGAGGAGAGTTCCAAGTTCTCTTAGCCGCGATACCACTTCTTCATTCGTTCATTTAAAAAAAGACTTACTGAGGACCTACTACATTTGTTCAAGGAACTGCACTAAAAGCTGTAAGGGATTTTAAAAGTATAAAATTTCCCTCCTTAAAGGAATTTACAAAAGTAGAGTGGCAGCAAATAAGCCAGACCAGAATTTAGTCCCTAGACCCACATTTAGCAATTTTATGACCTTGAGCAAGTTACTTAACCTTTATAACCTTCATTTCCTCACACGTGAAAAGGGGATAATAAAAAATGTGTACTTCATAAACGGTGATGAGAATTACACTTGATAATACATGTAGAGCACCTGGCATTAGTACTCCTTCAAAGTGGTAGCTAGAATTATTACCATTATCGTAAGCCAGTTGGGGAAGAAGTACTCAGAGAAAAGCCACTCACTGAGGGATCTTGAAGAACATTACAAATGCACTGAAGTGGCCTAAAGCACTAGAAATGCACAACTTTAGGAAAACAATAATAGTTAACACTACTGAGTGCCTACTGTCTTTTAACTAATATAAACCATTCCAACACACCTATGAATGAGCAGTATTATTCCCATTTTCCAGATGAGAAAATGGACACCTACACAAGTCAGATAACTTGCCCAAGGTCACCCGGCAGACAGTGGTAGAGCAGGAAGTCAATCCAGGCTGTCTGGCTCCAGAGTCAAGGCCAAATTGCCTCCTCAGGGAGAAAAGGAATGCACTTTTTACAACTTATACTTTTAAAGAAAAGAACAGGGATCTTTGGAAGCATGTACCTTCAGTCGACAACTACTAATAGTCTTCTACTCAGTACTGAAAGATGATTCATAAATATCTAAACAGACAAGTAGACTTTTCCAGGCTGGCTGCAGTCCTATGTCATAGATTCTGAAAACTGAGTAAGGAAGAGTTAATGTCTCACACTGAATACCACGTAAGGCAAAATCACAGTGCGTTAGTGTACTGACCCATGAAATCTAAACTGACTCAAAATTGAGAGGTGTGGGCCTTAAAGCTCTGAGGTACCTTTATGAAATAAAATGACTCCATTTACCAACCTTCATTTCTTACTGATCTGTTGGCTGTTCATAAACACTTCCTTGATTAGTTTAATATACCCTTCTCAAAGATGCAGAGGGTTTTCCCCTCATTTCCATGTGAATAATGTAGCAGATGGATAAGATGCATAGCCAAGGTGTTGGGCCACCCTGGACTTCAACCAAGTTTGTTGTTGTCACTGTTGTCTCATTTTCGAAGACAGTGGAGGTGGAATACCCAATCGCCAACCATCAAGCGATGGCTCAATAAACTATGTAGACTATGCCCACTGTGTGTAACATCACACAGACATAAAAGACAACATTTATAAAGACTTGGAAAAAATAATATTTCCATGTTAAGTGAGAAAACTTGATACAGAATAGTGTATACAAGATGATCACATTTATGGAATTTTTAAATATCCATATGTATGCATACGGCAAAAGAGGCTGGAAGGAAATATATGAAAATGTTAAAAGTGATTATTTAGGTTTGTAATATGAGCCTAAGGGAGATCGAATAGTTTTTCACTTTCTCAATATTCTTCTATTTTCTTTAATGGACATAACGTTATTTGCACACTTTTAATTGCAGTAAGCAAATTAAAAAAAGAAGAAGAAGGAGAAGAAGAATGGAGAGATGGAAGAGACCAGACAGCTAACACTCTGTCTCTACTTGTCCCTTTCTTTGCTGAAAGTATTAATCTCTTTCAAGATCTATACTACTTCTTATATTTCTTAAATGTATTGAATGTTTGTTTTACAGAGAGATTAATAGATAGATGATTGATAGGTAGATAGATAGATGGATAGATAGATAGATAAAGATAGATAGATGGGTAAATGATATAGAGACAGACATTATTTTACCCAAAGCATTCCAGAATGGCTCCTCTTAGAAGTACAGTCAAGACCTGGCTTCCCTGTCCACCTAGGCTGTCTCCCTCTTCTCTAAACTAACCAACTGACTTTTTAAGGTAAGAGAAACTTACAAACATCCTAGATATATAGATTCAACCTTTGAAATTCTGAATGGATGGTACAGGTAACTGATTATGTACGAACTAGTCACCATACAAACACAAGAAGAGTAACTTGGTCCACCCACAATTAGATACACCCTTTCTTCTGGCAGCCACAAGCAATTAATTATCAATATAAATATCAATATGACAAAACTAATGCTGCTTTTCAGAAAAGCTTATGCAAACTTAACTTTGCTGAAGGAAAAAAACCTACTCTGCTAGCCGGATATTACGAAAATTGCGTCTGGTGAAATGAGTAGAGTAGTTATACAAACTAGATAATGATCTTAATGGCTGTTTACATCTGGGAACATGCAGCATGCTCACACGACCTCATATGAAACCAGTGATCCTCTAACCACTTTCAAAACACCAGTCGTAATGCAACCCCAAAAAAGAATAATAATATGCACATTTTTAAAAGCACACAATTATTGAAAAAGCTTTGGGAAATTAACATAGCCCTACTGTGGAGGTCAAATTCACATGCAGTCTAAAAGGAAAACAAATCTGACATACTGAACATTTGTCATATGGCTCTCACTGACAGAGCTAAAAGGATTTCAAAGCAGAATGGAAATTGGAGTTCAGTGGGAAGTACAGATGCTTGACTACCTTTCTTTAAGGGGAGAAGAAACATTCTATTAGATCCCTGCTGCTTTGGCCAAATGAAGCCTGGTCTCCTCTGCCACTCATCCAGGACAGAGCTTCAGTGTCTTTGATGCTGGTTAAAAGAAAATTCAAACATGCTCACACACTTCATCGCTGTAAGATGTACCTCTGTGTGGTTGTCAGCCTTTACCATTATCAACTCAACAGGCCCATAAATGTTTTATAAAATAAACATGAATTAATTGGAAGACAAGGAGGTGGTAGGGGGGACATTCTTAAAAGGTGGAAAGTCAATTGCATTAGCAATCACAAAGGAACCAGGGGATGTTTTTGTTTGGCTGTGGAGCAGCCATCTTCAGAATTTTAAGCTCTTTAAATAAGGCATCAGTGATTTTAAGAAATTAACTTTAGGTATGATCTGCGCCAAAATCAGAAATTCTGCAATAAGACATTGTGGAGGAGAGGAAAATCTCCAGTGCCTGTTCCTCTTTCCTATTATGATCTCTGGACTTGGGCATCATCTCTTAGACCACCTGCAGAGGTCTTTTTATACTCATTTGCCCAAAATTACCCCTCTGATTATGAAATCTTAAGAAACTGGGTATAGGAGAACTTTTTTGATGATAGCTTTTTTTCCTGCTTACATCCGGCCCCACTTGGCATGCGAACACCTATAGACTGTTTTTATTGTTCATAAATTTAGGTTTCCCACTGGTTCAGATAAGCAAGTCCTAAGAAATGATTCATGGTGTTGTCTTTTCTACACACTGTCCCGAAAAAATAGCCTTCAGATACTTCAATGAAGATGAATCATCAATAGGGTATGGGATAGAGGTTAAGGGCTAGGATTCTGGAATCAGATAAACCTGAGTTCAAATCCTGCCTTTGTATGTCAAGTTGTGTGACCTTGAGCAAGTTCCTTAAGCCCATCATGATCCTGATACCAGTGGAGCTGTTGGAAGGATGGAATGGGATCGTTTACAAAAGGCAAATGACAGATCTGCTACTGATAACAATAGGATTAAGAAAAAAGAGTGGGTTCAACTTCAGTCACTACATAGATGAAAGATTCTGGAGGGGCTTCCCTGGTGGCGCAGTGGTTGAGAGTCCGCCTGCCGATGCAGGGGACACGGGTTCGTGCCCCGGTCCGGGAAGATCCCACATGCCGCGGAGCGGCTGGGCCCGTGAGCCATGGCCGCTGAGCCTGCGCGTCCGGAGCCTGTGCTCCACAACTGGAGAGGCCACAACAGTGAGAGGCCTGCGTACCGCAAAAAAAAAAAAAAAAAAATTCTGGAGGCTGGTCTTTACTTTTACTTGAAAGTTGTGATGTAGTAACCATTCCTGGGCTGTTTCCCCAGCTGTGAAATAAAAGCTTACTGCCTCAGTGAAGCCCTAAGTTTCAAGATCTGAATATTTGGGAAAAATGCAACTTATATTGCTGTGTGCAGCCTGTATTACACAGCAAAGCAAGTGCCTTTTAACAACCAGATCATATTCTCTTTCTATCTGCTTTTCCCACCATTAGGTATATTTTACTTCACTGTGAGCTTCTCAAAGGAAGAGGCTGTCATACATGCTTTTTCTACCCCTAGTGTTTGTAACGGTATCTGGCACACAACAGACAACCTATAAAGGTGGAATAAATTCGTCACTGAGTCATCTTAGCACCTTCCCCAAGGGTACAGGGTTTTGCACACATTAGGTGTCAAAATATGTTTGTTGAATGAATGGATGTGAGTAAAGCTGGGAGTGCCTCTTCCTAGACACTCCGCTTTCTTACTTATCTCTAAAGCCCCTGGGCCTAGGACTGAGCCTGGCACAAAGAAGAAAGCAGGATCAATGAATCTTTTTGCTCTGGAGGCATGTCAACTGGGATTAAAGCAATTAGCCTACTCATAAAAAAGTAATTGGTAAAATCTGAGTGGATTCCAGTTCCGGAAGGCCTTCTGTGTGACTGGCACTGTGTTGGACACTTTACATATTTTCCTAACAGCCCTGGGAGGGAGGGATGATTGATACCATTCTTTAAATGAGCAAGCAAAGGCTTAGAGAGATTAAGTCACTTGCCCAAAATTGCAAAGCCAAAAAATAACAGAGCTTGGATTTAAACCCACACTTCTGGAGTCCATGCTCTTTCTATTATGTAAGACTAAGGAAGAGGGAAAAGCACCAAAATAGATGGGACCAACTTATTTGAAGTTATATGGCTTTAGGGGAGGAAGGAGGTGAAAACAACTGGTGAGTCAGTCTTAAGGAAGGAGGTTGACCAGATGGGGCCACCTGCCCCAGCCAATGATTGACTTATATGTTTGCCACTGAAACCATGTCCAGCAAGGCTAGAAATGTTGATTAGAGTCATCTGCCAAGCAGGATCATTTATCTAGGCTAGTGGCTGGGGAAAATGGCAATGCTAGCCCAATTCCTTCTGGTCATTATCTACAAGTCCAGGCCAGCCCATCAGAATACCTCAGCCTTGGATCTCAGACACAGCAGTCCATTTCCCATGTGTTCTTAGAGCCAATAAGCATAGCTCAAAAACTCCCATGTGGAAAGACCATCCACATTTTTCAGAAAGCTAGAAGGGGAGGAGAACAGATTTCAGATGAAAAAATTTAATAACCGTTAGTTTTGGAAAAATCAATTTAAGAGCAAGCCTAAATCCCATGTACTCTTCATAGAAACAAAAAGAAAGATAACATTATTTTTAAAGCAACAGAGCAAGAGCGATGCCATAAAAAATATGGCATTTTAAGGTTTTTTCATGGTTTTGTTAAGCTTTGGCATGTGAATAGTAGTACCCCTTCTATGATTAGAGGGAAAACTAACTGAACAAAATCAAGTATGTTTGAAACATCTTCTATTCTTAATAAAGTAACATCAAATAGAAACCTAGAATCTTATATATCAGTATATAGACAGAATGCTCAATATAATTACATTTTAACTCATCTGGAAGTCCAAAAATAATTCTCCTAGAGATATTACCCTAAGGCCTCTAGTTTGAAGGCTCAAAGTATCCCATTTTAAGTACCTGAGGCGGACTCTGCCCACTCCCAACTCAAATGCCCTCGTGCTTCTCCCTCGTAGCTTGGCTGACAGCATCCAAGACTAGGGTAACATCTTACTATTACAAGAGTTTAACAGCCTGGCCAGAGTGGGCAGGGCCAAAGCTAAACAGGATGTTAGAGAGAAATTAAATCCAGATCAGCAACTAGTTGCACTTTCTCCCTAAGTTGAAAAAAACAACAAAAACAAACAAAAGCCAAAAAGTAAAAAAATTTAAAAAAAGAAGAGGGAAAACAGAGCTCTGGATGGAAAAAGCGCTGATGTGATTTCACTATTCCTAAGCATGCCAGGAGCATAAATATAGGTAAAGCAGAGTCTTTATGTTGCCAGTTCAAGAGCATAACTAAAGAAATCAGTGAGTAAATATGTCCATGTGCAAACGATTCCTTTAGACCACTAAAAAAAAAAGGCAAGCAGAAGTCCAAGTATTGCTGGAAAACTTTGGGTTGTTTTTGTGTAAAATTTATTCTGGTAAGCCTTGCAGTTACCTGTCTTTGCACATCGTTTTTTTTTCAAAAGGAACTTTAAAGGTAGAACCTCCAAACCCACACCTGACTTCTCTTGACTCGTCACCTGTCTCATAGTAGCCACCACTTCTCTGGGCAAAGCAGAACCCTGACCTCTGGGAGCTTCTGCTCAGGGGACCTGGAACCCTACAAAACAAAGCAACCCTTCTTCCCCAGGGCAGCACTCTACATTGTTTAAAGACCATTTTCATGCCTTCTCTCTTCCCGGCTTGCTCTTTTCTGGACATACTTGGTTTGTCACCAATCGGTCCACCACACACTCAGAAAAAACAGAAGCACCAAAACCTTTCCACCCAGCCATTCCATTCCACTTATGCTCACAATCAAGCAATTATTGTAAATGCTCTAACTACTTATCCCTGCCCCAATCCAACATCGTATTTAGGTGGATTAATATTGATAATGAAAGTACTCTTTTCCTAAGTGCCCATTGTCTGCCAGGAGTTGCATTAGCTATAACAGAAAATAGATACAGACGGTTCTGCTATAACAGAAAATACTAGTTCTAAAAAATCACCACACTGGGGCTTCCCTGGTGGCGCAGTGGTTGAGAGTCCGCCTGCCGATGCAGGGGACACGGGTTCGCGCCCCGGTCCGGGAAGATCCCACATGCCGCAGAGCGGCTGGGCCCGTGAGCCATGGCCGCGGAGCCTTGCGCGTCTGGACCCTGTGCTCGGCAACAGGAGAGGCCACGACAGTAAGAGGCCTGCGTACCGCAAAAAAAAAAAAAAATCACCACACTGGGGCTTCCCTGGTGGCGCAGCGGTTGAGAGTCCGCCTGCCGATGCAGGGGACACGGGTTCGCGCCCCGGTCCGGGAAGATCCCACATGCCGCAGAGCGGCTGGGCCCGTGAGCCATGGCCGCGGAGCCTTGCGCGTCTGGACCCTGTGCTCGGCAACAGGAGAGGCCACGACAGTAAGAGGCCTGCGTACCGCAAAAAAAAAAAAAAAAAAAAAAAAAAATCACCACACTATGCAAAATCATGAAATAAAAACCACACAGCTTATGGGAAAACAGGATTGGGGACCACCACTCAAAAACTTTATTAGTGACACAGAATAAAAGATAGGAATCAAATAAACACAGTAGCATAGTACTGCATGTTAAGTAAATGCTTAAGACATACATTAAGAATGAATACGACACTTTCTCTTGGGAAAGACCTGAAGTTTGCTTGTGGAAGTGGGTGCTGGAAGGGTTGCCATTTGTGAGTTATTGAGAAGTGGTGGAAGGAGGGTTATTGGAAATCAGACAGAAAGTTGTAACACCAGATGTGGAGGGGTGTGGCTCGGAACACACGTGGTGAACTGTGTTCACCGTGCGAACCGTGAAGCCGGTAGGTGTCTGAGGTGTGTGTTCTGCATGTTCCTACACAGCTCACTTCTGCTGGGCGCAGTTTTCTGAGTTCACCTAGCACTTCTCATGGATAAAATCCATCATAAACAAACGCGAAATCTGTATTATCCTCAAATTTTTCCCTAATATATCAATCGGGTTGGAACAAATTTGTGATTTTAAAACAAGTGTTACAGCAGAACTGACTGTACTTTATCTCACTGAATCCTAATGCTACCTTGAAAGACAGGTAGCATTAACTCCATTTTCCGGAAAAAGAAACCGAGGCTCAGAGAGGTTACGTGGTTCCCAAAGCCACATCATTCGTGATACGTAAATTGCAAGGATGGGACCAAGATCTGCCAGCTGTCTGCTCCACCACTTTATCCCCTAAAGGTGCCACCTTTTCTTTTTTTTTCGTTTGGCAACTAGTGCTGAGTAGGAGGTACCCTCACTCCCCTGGGTCAAAATTCTAAGATTAGAATCTTCTCTGCTTCCTCCACTCTTACTGTATTTGTCAGCCTCACAGTGATGTGAAGTTCAATGGCATGTTCCCTAACTTAAGCTATGAGCTATTCACCCAAAGATAACTAAGCTTCTTAAGCATTTGTGTGTGTGTCAGTTGGGGGGAGGCATCTCTAAACTTATTGCTGTGAAACTCACCAGTCAAATTCAACAGAATTTCAGCAGATTTCATGGAGCCTAAAGATTCACTTTCTGGCTTTTTTATTTTCACAATCTCTCTTCTAGGGAGCTTGTACTCAAGTTCCTCATCGAGGGAGAAAAAACTGTCTTACTCCATAAAATGACTGTTGTGTCTGACAAGACACTCCTGTACTTGGAACCCTTCCATGGATCCACACTGCCCTTAGGATCAAATCCAAGCTCCCTGGCATGGCCTGCTAGGCTCTCCCTGATCCGTCCCCGGACTATATCTCAAGCCACACCTCTGTCCACTTGCCACCTCCACACTGCCTGCTCCAGACAGACTGGATGACTTTCAGTTCTCCCCATACTTCATGGTTCCTCACTTCCAGGCTCTATACATTATTCTTCCTGCCTGGAATACTTTTCATACCACCCATCACAACACCCTGACTCTGCCTGTTCAATGCCTATTCCATCTCCAGATCTCAGCTTCAATGCCCCTTCCTTCTGGAAGCCTTCTCTGGTCCTAACGGGGTTAGGAGTCTCTCACAGGTCCTCCCATAGCTCATCACACCTTCCTTATCATGGCTGCTAGCCCACTTTACTAGAACTACTCGTGTATTTGTCCAATTCCCTCATAAGACTAAGCTCTGTGAAGGCAGGATGGGTGTCTGGCTTGTTAAATGAAAAACACGAATGAATGCATGTGCATGACATAGCATGAACGAGCGTTCATGTGACCCACACGTGCCATTCTATGGAACAAATGGGGAATCAAGCAAAGGATCCAAGAGAACAAATGCACCTGCCATTGCCACATAACTAGCAAAGAGTGGAACATTCATTCATTCATTCAAGTTATAGCAACTCCTATGTTCCAGGCACTGGGTGCACAGCAATGACCAAATCAGACAGAAACCCTTGCCCGGGAGCTCACATTCTAGTGGTGGAAGGACAAACAATAAACCAAATAAATAAATAGGATATACAATCCATTAGCATATCAGTTTATCAGATGGTGATGATACTATGAAAAAAATAAAGCAACGAAAGGAGAGAGGTAGGGCCTTCCTGAGATGGTGTCCTTTGAACAAAGACCTGGAATAGGTGAGGGAGTGGTCCAGGCTGGTATCTGGCCTTCAGGCAGAGGAAATAGAAAATGCTAAGGTACTGAAGCAGGAGTAGGCCTGGCAAGTTCAAGGAGAAGCACGGAGGATGGTGCAGCTGGGAGGAGTGAAAACTGCATCTCGAATCTGGAGGGTAAGACTACTAAGAGCTATTATTGCCTGAGCATCATCAGGAAAACATAGCCCGTGTCCTTGAAGACCTCACGATCTGGTCACACAGGTTTAAATATGCTAGAATCAAATCACATCCTCTGAAATACGACAACACCGATACACAGGTCGGTTCACTCCTTCACCTAGCAGGAGGATGTTGATCACCTGAAAACTGCTTCGTCGGACCTTCTACTGAATGAAGAAACAGGTGGTGAACATTGCCCCCATCAGTGATTTTAGTGTTGGCTGCCTAGGGATGAACAAGAAATCTGTACATAAACAGTGCCAGCAGCCACATCACAGGGTTATGAACTGTGGCTTTCTGATCAAACAGACGAAATTAACTCAAAAATGTTTTAAAACTTATTACTGCTACGGAAATTACGTAATAAAGACAAAAGCTTCCCTATTACTTAAGGTAATGAAAACAAAAATAAGGATTTGTAAGCTTCCCAGCTCTGACCTAAATTTGCTGTGCGTTATTTTTCTACATCTCTTTCTACTTTAGGAAAACCACTACTAATTGCATTCACATTACACAGTATCAACCAAACCTGGATTTGGGTTTGGTTCCAAGACCACCAACAGGCTCAAGTTACAGCAAGTTTATTAAATGGTTTGTTGTTTTTTTTTTTTTTTTTCTCTTTTAAGCAAAAACTTAGAGTGCTGTTTTACCTTTTGGAAGGACTAAACAGATAACTGGTTGATAAGTAACATTTTAAGAGAAGCCCATGAACAAGGGGGAAAAAAACACAGTTTTTTTTTTTTTTAACTCATGAAATAATAAAGGATTTTTAAAAGCATAGAGTTTATTGGTGGCTGGGAGCCTGGAGCTAATGAAAAAAACATTTACAAGTTAGGTTTCCACAGCTTTTCTTTTGTGTTCTCTGGTACAGAGGCTGCTGGCTATACTCTAGGAAACCCTGGAATTCGGCTGGTGACAGAGCACACAAGGAGTCAAAGACCAGTTCAATCTCAACCAGTTTAAGCTCTCCCTTGGAAAGCAAACACGATGACCTGTTACTTCATGGCGACATTTCTAAACTCTTGACTCCAAAAGTATTTCTAACCTCGGTCTTCCTATAATGAGATCTACGCTCCTACTTGGGAGCACAAAACCTAGATAGTTCCCAGTGACTGAATCACCCAAATGGTGCTCCATCACCGTGACGCGGGCCGAGGCCAAGCAGAACATTCCAGTTTACAGAGCAGATCCCACCCAACTCCTTGTCATCACTGCAGTCTCTCCAGAGTCTCCTCCAATTTCTTATGTTCTCCTTGGTAATGATCACCTACCTCAGAACCCTGCACACAGTTCCCACTGACTTCCTCCCAGCACAAGCAAGCAGGGGTGGAGAGGAGGTGGAAACACTCGGGTCAGTAATCGGTCTCTGGCCTCAGACTTCTGGGGAAATCAGTCTTTTTTATTACCACCACTTCTATGTTTTCTATTTCATTCCTCCATCCTCTTAGGGCCCAGTATTTCCTTTTGCCCACTTCTCTTCTAGATTTTACAGATGAGGGGACTGAGGTCCCTTCAGGAGGAGGCAGAGTTGACACCATACTAGGTTCCTTGCCCATTGGATTAGGGGTCATTCCACTAAATCATTCTTATTTACAGCTAATGGCTCAAATCCAACCTACTGATTATAGATTTTGGCTAAAAAGGAAATAAACCCTGAACATTTCTCCCAAGTCACACAGGATAAAGAAATGGAACATTCACACAATGGAATGATGCCCTTAAAAACTGAGTTTCCAAAGAATACTTTTAACAGTTTTACTGAGGTATAAGTTACATGCCATACAATTTGTGCATTGTAAGCGTGCAGCCCAATGGTTTCTAGTAAATGCTCCTAGTTGAGCAATCCTCACCACATTCCACTTTTAGAACATGTGCATCACCCCAAAAGAGTTCTGCTGTCTCAGTAAGCTTCCCCTCCCACCCAGTCCCCAGGCAAAAACTAACCTGCTTTCTGTCTAATTTTTTGCCTTTTCTGGAAATATCATATAATATATGTTCTTTTGTGTCTGCCTTCTTTCACCTAGCATAATGTTTCTGAGGTTTATCCATGTTGTAATCTATATCAGTATCTTGCTCTTTTTTATTGTAGACAGTATTCTATTATATGGATATACCATATTTTGTCTATCTATTCACCAGTTGATAAACATTTGGGTTGTTTCCACTTTTGAGCTATTATAAATAATGCTTTTTCAAACGTCTGCATACATGTCTTCGTGTAGACACATGGTTTCATTTCTCTCGGATAAGTTATCAATAGTTCGGGGTTTTATTATTATTATAGCCATTCTGTGTGTAGCAGTGCATAGAGTGTAGTGGTATCTTATTGCAGTTTTAGTTTACATTAAAATAGTTAACAGCACTGAAAAATATTACCACCTAATATGAAAAGAAAAAAAGCAGGATTTAAAAGTGTTTATATAGGGCTTCCCTGGTGGCGCAGTGGTTGAGAGTCCGCCTGCCGATGCAGGGGACACAGGTTCGTGCCCCGGTCCGGGAAGATCCCACATGCCGCGGAGCGGCTGGGTCCGTGAGCCATGGCCGCTGAGCCTGCGCATCCGGAGCCTGTGCTCCGCAACGGGAGAGGCCACAGCAGTGAGAGGCCTGCGTACCGGAAAAAAAAAAAAAAAAGTGTTTATATAGAATGGCGTCACACATATGTGAGCCCTACACATTTATGAAGACCTGAAAGACATCAAAAACACATCTGCTATCCTTGACAAAGGATATGAGAGCATTTTTTCTTTACACTTAACTGTGAATTTTTGGTATGAGTAAATATATAATTAAAATACATTTTAAAAATGTAAATATTGCTAAAACACTGAAAACTACACATTGCACATCACTAAGAGTCAGGATATTCCCCAGCCCCAGCTAAAGTCAACTCAGTTCTCCCTTCATGAATTATGGGGGTGTTTGTAGCAAATCTGCAAAACCAAGATGGCTCCTCTCTGCCTTAAAGCATTCTACTCCAGGGGATGGCAAACTACAAACCCAGACCAAATCCAGCTCACTGCCTATTTTCATAGGACATACAGGCTAAGAAAGGTTTTTACATTCTTAAATAATTGAAAAAAATTAAAGGATAATAATATTTTGTGACACATGAAAGTTATATGCAATTCAAATTTCAGGGGCTATAAACTTTTATTGGAACACAGCTCACCTGTCTGTCTATGGCTGCTTTTGCACTCTCAGAGCAGAGCTGCATAGTTGCCACAGAGACTACATGGCCTAAAATATTTACTATCTGGCCCATTACAGAAAAAGTTTGTTGGCCTCTGTCTACCTACCCCTGATGGGTGCTTAGAAAAGCCAAACTCAGTTCTATTATCCTAAAGAAAATTCATTAGGGAAAAAACTTTTGGATTAGTCATTCATTGCATTAATTCATATTAAGGTCTTTCCTAAAAATATAGGATTTGTAGCTGAGAGCAACAATATCAAAAACTTTCAAAGCACTATTTTCAATTATAAGGCTGTATTTCTCTGCCTGGCACCTACTTAGTCTTCAATACTTGTTGAATAAATCAACAAATAAATAGATGGGTAGATGAACGACGGATGGGTAGATGGGTGAATGAAGTCAACAGTTCTTGAGGTCTAACTGTGGCATAAGTGCCATAGCAAGTCCCATTTGGGTCAGGAGGGTCCAAGAAAAGAAGATCTATCCTCATGAATTTCCGAGTAAGACACTGGTAACTCGCAAAAGAATAAATACAAATGACCCAAAAACATATGAAAAAGATGTTTAACATCACTAGCAAATCAAAAGTACCTGGACATCAACAATAATAATGTTCACTTTTTTAACCTAGAAGACAGTCAAGTATTTTAAAATGACAATACAGTGTCAGTATAGGTAAAGGAAAAAACACTTTCTTTCAATAGAGTGGGGTATGCATTTTCCCAGTCTTTATGGTGAGCAATGTGATTATATGTATCAAAAGCCTTTGACCTTTGACACAGTAATTCCACTTCTAAGAATTATTGCCAAGAAAATCATCATGGATATGTGGAAAAGTTTACAGACAATCAGAGCATTGTTTAAACTAGAAAGAGAGAGAAAGGGGGAAAAAAATCTAATGTCTAACAATAGGGCTTAAGAAAATTGTGATATAATCACACATAATATTAAATTTTGCAATGATTAAAAACTGATTATTTGAGTGTTAAGTATTCTGATATAGAAAGTTGCTCACAGTAACAATGATAAGTAAGGGAAAAAGCAAGTCATAAAATCAACTTGCATGGGGATGAGTCCATTTTTTATAAAAAAAAATGTTTATTTACATAGAAAAAGTTTTGAAGGATATAAGCTTAAATGAAAATAATTATTCATTCATTATTTTTCTGTTTACTTATCTGCTCTTTTCTCACTTTCTACAATAAACACATCACTGGTTTAATTTTTAAACAAAATTAAAATAAAAGGAATTAAAGATCCAATAAGACTGAGGACTCCAGGATACTCACACGAGTAGAATAAACGAATTAAATTACTCATTGATATTAATTAATTAATTATAATGCAAACAAACTAGTTTACAAGCGCTACTTAATTAATGGTGTAAGCTCTTAGAGGCAGAAACCTATACTCATTCATTCAACAAATATCGAGTTAGCATCCACTATGTGCCAGACACTCTTCCAAATACCAAGATTTCATTAATAAACAAAATAGATCCCTGCTTTCGTGGAGCTTCCATTCTAGTGTTTTACATGTCTCATCTGTCTGTATCTACCACATCAGCAAGCACAGTGCTGGACACATGCGAAAGCCCTCATTTAGAAATCAGTTGTTACTTAATTTTTTTTTTAACTGTTTAGGGCCTGCAGCAAAGGCATGCCCTGTTTTTACTTTAACATTTTTTTTATTTTTTTATTTTCATTTTTATTTTTTTGGCTGCGTTGGGTCTTCGTTGCTGTGCGGGCTTTCTCTAGTTGCGGCCAGCGGGGGGCTACTCTTCATTGCGGTGCACGGGCTTCTCACTGTGATGGCTTCTCTTGTTCCAGAGCACAGGCGTTAGGTGCATGGGTTCAGTAGTTGTGGTGCGCCAGCTTAGTTGCTCTGCAGCATGTGGGATCTTCCTGGACCAGGGCTCGCACCCATGTCCCCTGCATTGGCAGGCGGATTCTTAACCACTGTGTCACCAGGGAAGCCCAGTGTTGGTTCATTTCTTAATAAAAGGATTCATCACAGCAAGCCTCCCAGTACGTTTATTAAATGCTTTTATGTTCACAGAAAAAGAAAAAAAGGTTTGATCTAAATACAGCTTTTCTCAAAACTAGTGTGGAAAGTGGGTAAACCTTTAATGCCAAAATGAGAACACAGGTTCCTGGAGCAATTCTGAGTCAGTCCCCTGCCACTTGGGGAGGGGGAGGCTGTCAGATAATATTTCATGAATAGCTAGGCTTAAGTTACTTGAACCAGCTGGGGCTTTTCTTAAGCTACATTTTCCTCTGGCCAGAATATCCTCATGGCTGAAGCTGCCTGTTCAATATCACTCCACAGAGAAATGGGTCTTTCTGTTTTCCTCATAACTGCAGACGCTGCTTCTTTTTCAGGCTAGGGAAACCCACGGACCTGGTATTCAACTTATGTAATAACTGGCTCCCTGCTGGGGTAAGCCACTAAGAGACATGCATTCAATTTCAGAAGACAGATATCTCTCCTTTTGGGCCAGAGTCGTTAGCAACGTATTGACTCAAAACAAGTATACACGGGTGTTTTCAGTTTCCCAGAAGTCCTGAATCACAAACACGTCAACTCACTGCCGCTTTCTTCCAAATATAACAGTGATAAGTTTCAGCAGTTTCCAGTAGATACCAAATATTTCAACCATGCAACAATCTAAAAGGTCTTTGAAATTAAAGCCACAATCACCATCATGTGATTGTCAGGCAGAGGTCATTAAAAACTGGATAGGGAGGCAAGATGGTGTACTCAACACCTGTATTCGAATCTTTTTCTTTATATAAATTTTTTTTTTTTTTTTTAATTTTTGGCTGCGTTGGGTCTTTGTTGCTGCGTTCGGGCTTTCTCTAGTTGCGGCGAGCTAGGGCTACTCTTTGTTGCGGTGCGCGGGCTTCTCACTGCGGTGGCTTCTCTTGCTGCGGAGCACAGGCTCTAGGTGCACAGGCTTTAGTAGCTGTGGTTCACGGGCTTCAGTAGTAGTTATAGCTTGTGGGCTCTAGAGCGCAGGCTCAGTAGTTGTGGCACACGGGCTTAGTTGCTCCGCGGCATGTGGGATCTTCCTGGACCAGGGCTCAAACCCGTGTCCCCTGCATTGGCAGGCAGATTCTTAACCACTGCGCCATGAGGGAAGTCCTGTATTCAAATCTTAACACCAGCATGTTCTCCCGGGGTGAAGTTACTTGTTTGTTTTTTTTTTGAAGCTCATCAATAAAACAAGGATAATGATATCCTGGTTCAAGGTGAGTTATGCAAAGCACCTTGCTCTGATCCAGGCACAAAAAGACTACTTAACACATGGTAGTTCTGGCGCTTCTTTCCTCGTTATAATCTTGAGCATAAAAAAGCTTAGTTGGATTTAAAGTGAATACAAAGAAGTCCTCTTTCCCCTTCCTCTGCTCCCAGGGGCTCCTTACAAAGCACAAGCAAGCATTACTTACTACAGAAGAAAGAGTGTATTCCACTGAGATTCAGAGGAAGGGCTTGGAGTCAGACACCTGGGTTCAAATCCCAGCTACTTCCTAGCTGCATCACCTCACACAAATTATTCCCTCATCTGTGTCCCCTCTGTCCCCATCTGTACAATAGCAATAAAAACAATACCTAGCAAGAAATGAACAAATGACTTAATAACACTGAACAATACCTATTTTATAACAAAGTGTTCTTAGAAAGATTACATGAGAAAATGTTTATAAAGTTCTAATACTACCACTACAGAACCACTCCAAGAAAGTGACATATTTAGAACCTCATTTGACCTTTGAATTTTACTGTCAACCCCTGGTATGCTTTAAGTTCTTTATCCATACACTCCTCAAGGCCATAAAAGAACTAATTCCAGCTAAACTCAAAATTCACATCAAACCTTAATCTGCAGACAGTGGAAATGACCACAATGTAGGACAGAAGAAAGAGAGGAAAAAAATGCACTCTCTCAAAGTGCTAGACCAGGATTTCGATTTTTCTGGGGCAATTTTCCTCCCCCGACCTCTCAACTAAAAACAAAGCAAAAGAAAAAAATTTTCAATAGTGCAATTACCGCCTCAATTTCCAACGTGATTCTTACTCAACACTGGTTCTTTGTACCTGCGGCTGTACAGAGGCATAGATTTCATTAAATAACCAAACAGGTGTGTAGAAAAATACAGCAGATTGCAGGGTACGGGTGGCAGGAGGAAGAACTCCCAACTGTCTGACATTTTGACATCTTACCAATGGCATTTTACCAAACAAGTAAACATATTTAAGTAAACAAATTCGCCTTATTAAGAGAAGGAAGAGTTTGGGGTTTCAACCATGCTTCTTGATAATACAGTAATTTGTAAGATACTTTCAGAACTGAGTCATTTCACATACCCAAATCATATTCAGCTGTCAAGACCTACCTCAGTTTTCCCATTTCCTACTCCTTAAAGATATCTCAATTGCCAACTGCTATGAACTACTGTGTTAGGAGCTCTACCTATGTTACGTAAGCTTAAGCCTCACAATGATACTATGATACAGGTATTATTAACTCCATTTTACGATGAAAACTTGAGGACCGAAGAGTCTAAAATTATACACCTAATGAGTGACAGCGCTGTGATTTGAACCCAACTTTAAGCCCCAGGCACTCTCTCTTCCTCCCCTCAACTATGCCAACCAATAGTTATTTTGTCTCATTGCTGCCTTTCTAGAGCAATTCCTGTCTATGCTATGCCCTACCTCTTCAGCAGCATCTTTTTCATGGATATGTGTCTTGACTCCTTAAGAAGATTAAATTTTCTGATGGAAGGAACTCTGCCTGTACATTTTCTCTATCCTCCTGACAATAATTGCTGTTGCAGGGAGGCCCAGAATTTAAGAAGGTTATGTGACTTGCCCAAGGGCACATCCAATCAGCAATGAAGCAGGTTCAAGCATAAATATGCCAAAAGCACCAATTACCTTTCAAACTTGGTCCCCTACAAAAGGCACATACACAGTTGCACTTGCTCCCATGACTCAGTGCCTACAAATGCCATCTTCTACCCCAGGAAAGAAAGATGTCTTGTCTGTAGGTCTGAGGAGCCCATAGATAATCCCACCATTAAAAAATTAACTGACCTATGACCCAAGGTAAGAGTTTGGATCTTTTAACAGGTGAAAGGAAGATGTGAATCAATCATAAAAAACTCCAAAGGCCTCTCTGGGGGGAGCAGAACTTCTGCCCCTTCCCTGGAGGAAGTCTGGCGAAGATTCTCAGAGGAACTAGGTCTTGCCCCCCAAAGGCTCCTGGAAGCTTCTGGAAGCCTTCAGTTTATGGGGCTTTAGCAAGCTTGCCTTATTAGTAACCTTCTAGGACACCCCATCTAGACTCTGATTTTCTAAATAACATGATATTGAAGAAGAATAGAAACACCGAGAAGAATACAGTGAAATGCAAAGAAATCACACCACTGTCTCCACGTACCAGTTTCAAATCCCAGCTATACAATTTACTAACTATAGAAACTCAGGAACTTAACTTCTCTAAGGCTCAGTTTGCTCATGTATAAATTGGGAATGCTGAAAGAATAAATGAGGTAAGGTGAAAAAGCAGTTAGCATGGTGTCTGCCACAGAGAAGAGAAGAAGAATTAGTAGAATTTAAATATTCACCATTATCAACTTTTCAATGTTTGACATTTTTCATGATACAATGTTTGGAGGGGAAAAATTACGTCTCTGTGCTGAGTCTACCAAGGAGCCAACACTTAAGGATCCCTGCTAATGAAAGACAGAGCTAACATGGTAAAAAGCATCTAGAAGTAATCCTCCAAGCTCCAGTTCAAATTTGCTCCAGGCAAATTTTCAAACTTCTCACCCTTCCCTCCGAAAACCCAAACATTTTCTTTCCCCAGAACCCTACTAGGATATAGACACAGCATATGGAAAGAGGAAGAACTTTTCAAAGAGATAAAACTGGGTTCGAACCCCAGCTCAGATACTCACTGGCTGCAGGTAACTTAATCTCTTTGCACCTCAAAAATCTCATCCTCAATGCATCAATAATAATTCATATCTCACAAGGTTATTGTGAAGATTGGAAAGAACATATGTAAAGTGCCTCACCCATTTCAAAGCCTCAATGAATACCAATGAATACCGGCTCTAGCACATTTCAGTTATTACAATGGGCTCTGTGGAGGCACTCCACATTTCTTCCCTGGGCCCTCTGGAGGTGGGTGGCTCCCAGGAGCAGTACAGCCAAACGAGAGGAGGGGGCCCGGAAGAAACACAAGGCCTCCATGAGGACATGGCACAAAGCTGGCCAGCCTCAGCCTCCCAAACTCTCCCAGGGTCTAGAGAAAAATAACCCAAACAAATGAAATTGAGACAAGAAAACAGAGTTCTGCCCTCCTCCTAACCCTTCTCTTGAGTGAGTCCCACTTACTACACTTTGGTTTTGATTAGAAAGCTCAGTTATGCTTCCCCATGCCCTTGCAGCCCCCGAAGCCCCATCCTAAACAGGGATGGCCTCTTATTAAAGACAATCGTGCTTTAATCTATACACCAGAGCGCGCTAATGATACTGTACTGGGTTTTGGTCCTTTGCCAAAGAGTGAACAGTGCCAACATTTGTAGACTTCCAACAGGAAATTAAATAACTGCCCTGCTGGAAATATGAACCAATTTACGGTGGCCAAACCTGAATCTTCCAAAACATTGGCATGGTTTATGTGTATCAAGCACTAGGAACTTTTGAGGAAGGAGATGGGGAGAAATTCAAGTTAAAACTCAACAAAGTTCTTCAAGAGAGACCTTGAAAATGGTCCTTTCCCCCTATTCTGCCCTGGGTATATCCTTCTAGTATGTACAGACCACGGGGCATTTACATCATGCTGCCCTGGGAAATATTAACTGCCGAAACCTCAGGCAGGGGAGCATTACAGCCACAAATTCAAAAGCACAAGCGGGCAGGAAATGCAAAACTCCAGTTTCCTCCCAGTAGACACGTTCCACACTCTACCCACTATGTTATGAAATACACATTTAGAAGCCATCCTATCACATTAAAGCTTTCCTCTTATACACACAGAGAAGAGTAATGCTTTGAAAACTTTCTCTTTAGGGCCTTCTTGTTGTTAAGCTCAATGAGGTAGGAACCATGTCCATCTTTTTCTCCCCATTGTATGCCCAATGCCCAGCACAGTGCCTGGTACTCAATGAAAGCACTCAGTAAAAGGGAGCTCTTTCTACTGTTATTATGACCATCATTTGCTTCACTACTGTCAGGAGTGCAAGGCATTAGGCAGAACTTTTCAGGATGACAGCTGTGCAAAACACACCCCTGCCATCCTCATAGACCTCTAATACAAAGCAGCAAGGAAGATACCTGCCATGGATTAAACATCTGCCATGTACCAAGCAGAATGCAAGTCGTTTCTCTTACTGTACCACATGCAGCCCTCACGGCAAGCCCATACGGTACGCATTCTTAGCCTCATCCTGCAAATGAAGACAAGGATAGTCAGGGAGGCTAAGTAAGGTTTGCATGGAACAGAGGCAGCACCTGAGCCCATCACTCTTACTTCTTCCCCAGTAAGAGCATTAGCCCCATACCACAGACAAAGAAACTGAGGTTCAAGAAACCCCTATTGGTGAAAATCCATTAAATCACTCTCCTCAGACCACACCTCCTGAATCGAGCTGAAAGCTCGTTTTCTTTCAAGGGGCTGCTAACACAGTTCTCTGGTGATAAAACTGGTTTAAATGGTTACGTGAGACAGTATATGCAAGGACCCTCTATGGAAAGTCACTGGTCACAATACAAATATTCAATGGTTAGAACAGTTAATAAAGTTCTGCCTGTGGCCAGCTTCCAAGAGTGACTGCCGTTGTGGATTCTACGTAATCCCCAGATTAGTAATCACTCTCCTTGGCTTCCAGTCACAGATGGCATGGCATCCCCACCGCCTACCCACGACAGATGACCACAACTCCCGGAGGGGTCCAGTAGAGGGAGCGGACTGATGCAGTGGCCCTTAATCACCCAGGAAGCTTTTTCCAAATGAGCAGGTCTCCCCTCCCTCTGGACTGTCTGTGTCTGTAGGTCCTGGGTAGGATCTGTGCATGGATAATTTATAGTGGGCCCCCAGGTGATTCTGTACTCCCCCCTGATTAAGAACCACTGGGATGGAGTCTCTCAAACTCACTTGAACGGTCAGATAAGCTCCCACAGACCTATCATCACGTAGGGAAAGTAGCTGAAATCACCTTGACTGATAAAATAAGTTCATAAAAGGAATTATGCTTTGAAAGTTAAAAGCCTTTCACCCCTGACAAAACTATTATTATTATTATTATTATTCATTTCATCTTCATACACAAAATAGTATATTATTAGACCCACACATCCTCCTAGCTTCCTTTCATGAACACTCCAAACACACACACACACACACACACACACACACACAAAAGAAAACAACAAAGAAGCCAGTCCTATTTCCACAGCAAGTCAACATAGAAGGATTAGGCATTTTTCCTTAATACAAAATTACAGGCCACCACCCAAGAAACAAAAAGACAACCACACTTCAAAAACAACAGAATTACTTATCCAAAAATGCATAATATTTGAAGATTTAATGCTCTCAGATTAGCATAATTACTGGTATTCTCTTGGCTCTGCTTTTTTCCATATCCAAAAAGTCATCGTCACTTAGAGACTCTCACCAACATCAGTGAAAAAGATGGGTAAAACTAATTTTTCTCCCACAGAATGCCCTGGAGGAACTAGGGCTGCTGAGGGTCAGGTGGTATCAGGCTGGCCAAAAGACCAACCACCAATTATAGTACATTTGTAAAAATAAACAGAGGCCAGTAATAATATTCCAGTGCCCTGGTGCTTTTTTTCCAAAGAGATCAAAGCTGTAGGCGGAAACAAATTAAGTGAGAGGAAAAAGGTTGGTGGAGAGGGGGGAACTGGGCAAAAGAGATCCAAACTCCTAGCTGAGGGGAATAGAGACATTCCAGTAAAATACAGAAGTAGTAAGAGGCTGAAAAAAGGCACCGGCCAACGCCCTGATCCTTCAAGCAACCTGAATAGCTGCATTTGTGTTTTAAAGGAGTTGCATAAAATCATAGGCAAGCTCAACAAGCCAAAAAAAGAGTATGTGAAAAAGCTGGGGAACGTGTTTTTAAGGGGTCACCCCAGGCTAAGGTTGTGATGCATGACTTTGCCTGCTTATTGTGTTTGTTGAAGGACATAGAAGATACCTGTGTCTCTCCAGAGCTCCAGGACAACTTCTTCCATGGAAACAAAAGCAGATGAGCATTTCTGACCCTGACCTGACAGTCCCAGGGCAGCTGCCTGACTCCCCAAAGCTAAAATGGTCACGGGTATTGTTTCAGGTGTTGCTGCTTCAGCAATCCAAAACAGCACACAAAATAATGGGTCGTATGTAAATCACAAAAGAGAGAAATTAGCAACAGAAGGGGCAGATGGGGAAAAAATCCTGATTCAGGGCCACATGTATTACGAAAGTTTCATTTAAAAGTTAAGTATATGCGTTAAACCCACAAACTGGCAGCTAAGTGGGGGGGAAAAGCGCAAGCTCAATGACCTTTCGTAAATATATTTTCCAGAATAAAAGAAACAAATATGATTTCTATCTAAAGCAACAAATACTTTTTGCCTTTGTTTATTGAACTTTTTACCCTCAATATAATTGTGGGTTTAAATCATTCCTCTGATACAGAGAGAAGTCCATCTGATCTTCACACTAGTTTCTGACATGTCATTCACTAAGTCCCCAAAGCTTTGGGGGCACAGACTGCCCATCACTTTAATGCCACAAATGTTTATTAAGCGTCTGTTTAGTGCCAGGCACTGTGGTAGGTAGGTTCTGTAGGGGTACAAGGATGTGGTGAGGGCACTGGTGCTTACTCTGTAATAAGTAAGGACACACACATGCATCCAATTATACTGGAAGGCAGTATGTATGAAGTGCTGGAATGCATTCATTCATTCATTCATTCATTCAACCAACATTTATTGAATGTCTGCTGTGTGCTGGGCACAGGGTTCTGAGGGAGGTCCTTTCAAATGCGGCAAAAGGTTTCTAGAACAAGGTAGCATTTTAAGTGCATATTACCACTACATACAACATTGCTAAACAAATGAAAATTTTCCAAAGCCCTAAAACTTGCAAAATTTGTCTTTCCAAGGGAGAAACATGATCTTTTACTTAGCTTTCTCCATATAACTGAGCTGAATTTTAAGGAGAGTTTTCTAAAGTGTGTTTTTAATGATGAAACAACCTCATTGTTTTCTAAATTATTTAAAAGGTTAAAAAATTTGAAAACCATTTTCTGAGAAACCGCCATACTGCTTTCCACAGTGGCTGCACCAATTTATATTCCCACCAACACTGTACTAGAGTTCCCTTTTCTCCACACCCTCGCCAACATTCGTTATCTCTTGTCTTTTTGATGATAGCCATTCTGACAGGTGTGAGGTGATATCTCATTGTGGTTTTGATTTTCATTTTCCTGATGACTAGCAGTGTTGAGCATCTTTTCATGTGCCTGTTGGTCATCTGCAAGTCCTCTTTGGAAAAATATCTATTCAGGTCTTCTGCCATTTGTAAATCAGGTTGTTTGTTTTTTTGATGTTGAGTTGTATGAGCTATTTATATATGTTGGATATTAACCCTTTATTGGTCATATCATTTGCAAATATTTTCTCCCATTTGGTAGGTTATCTTTTCATTCTGTCAATGGTTTCCTTTGCTATGCAAAAGCTTTTAAGTTTAATTAGGTTCCATCTGTTTATTTTTGCTTTTATTTTCTTTGCTTTAGGAGACAGATCAAAAAAAAATATTGCTGTGATTTATGTCAAAGAGTGTTCTGCCTATGTTTTCTTCTAGGAGTTTTATGGTTTCTGATCTTACGGTTAGGTCTTTAGTCCATTTTGAGTTTATTTTTGTATATGATGTTAGAGAATGTTCTAAGTTCATTCTTTTACATGTAGCTGCCCAGTTTTCCCAGCACCACTTACTAAAGAGACTGTCTTTTCTCTGTTGTATATTCTTGCTGCCTTTGTCATAGATTAATCAGCCATAAGTGCATGGGTTAATTTCTGGGCTCTCTATTCTGTTCCACTGATCGATGAGTCTGTTTTTGTGCCAGTACATACTGTTTTGATGACTGTAGCTTTGTAGTATAATCTCATGTCAGGGAATGTGAGACCTCAACAGGTGAATGGATAAAGAAGATGTGGTGTGCATACACACACACACACACACACACACACACACACACACACACACACACACACACACACACACACACACACACACACACACACACACACACACACACACACACACACACACACACACACACACACACACACACACACACACACACACACACACACACACACACACACACACACACACACACACACACACACACACACACACACACACACACACACACACACACACAATGAAATACTACTCAGCCATAAAAAAGAATGAAATGTTGCCACTTGTAACAACATGGATGGACTTGGAGGGTATTATGCTAAGTGAAATACGTCAGAGAGAGAAAAACAAATAGTGTATGATATCATTTATATGTGGAATCTAAAAAAATACAACAAACTAGTGAATGTAACAAAAAAGAAACAGACTTGCAGATATAGAGAAAAAACTAGTAGTCACCAGTGGGGAGAGGGAAGGAGGGAGGAGCAATATAGGGGAAAGGAATTAAGAGGTACAAATTATTATGTATAAGATAAGCCACAAGGAGATATTGTACAGCACAGGGAATATAGCCCATATTTTATAATAACTATAAATGGAATATAACCTCTAAAAATTGTGAATCACTATATGGTACACCTGTAACTTATACAATATTGTACATCAACTAAACTTCAATTAAAAAGAAAAAGAAAAAAATTTGAAAACCAATCTTTTTCATTTTACTATTTCCTATCTTGAAACCCCCTCAAGACCAATATCTGCTTCTCTTATTTAAGAAGGGGGCAGGAGCACTTAACAGCACTCAGAGGCAGTGGGGCATGGTGGAAAGGCTTTGGAACCAGTCACACTGGAGTTGGACTCAGCTCAATCCCTTCCCAGCTGTGTGACCTTGGCAAATGACTTAGCCTCTCTGGGCTGAATTCCTACATTTATAAATCGGGGTCAGTAATTCCTCCCTCTTAGTAAGCGGTCATGAGAATTAAATGAGGTAATAAAAATAAAGCCCTTCATAGAGTGCTCAACACATATAAAGCTTAAAAGATAGTAGTTATATTTTTAATAGCATTTAAACACTCAAAGTTGTATTATGGGAAATAATCCTCCTAAGTACTGCCTATTTCATAAGTATTCCTGTTCTTATTTTATTTAAAGGGAAACTGGGACCTGAAGTGTGTCACAAAAAGTTGATTGTAAAGTTATGTACTTAATAAATTCAGATTTTTCTCTCTATTTACCCATCCGCTCACTCACTCATTCAGCCAAAACATATTGAGTGCTTGCTATGTCCCCAGCCCTCCTAGAGCTTATGATCTAAATAGGAATTAACAAAATGCTTCTATAAACGGCCACATAGTAAATATTTTAGGCTTTTCAGGCCATACAGTCTTTGTTGCAACTACTCAGCTCTGGCATTGTAGCACAGAAACCCCCATAGACAATGTGTAAATGAATGTGTGTGGGTGTGTCCCAATAAAACTTTATTTATAAAAACAAGCCACAGGCCACATTTGGCCAGGAGGCCTTAGTTTGCCAGCTCCTAATCTAAGAGTCTGGTTTTACTTCCTGAAAGCCTTCTTTATTTATTGAAATTGATTCCAACTTGGACCTGAGAAGGCAGAGCCAAAGGTAAGGCAGTTCTTCCCATACCAACTGCCTGAGCCATCCAGACCCTTCTAGATCATTACCACTCGGTGAGTGCAGGGAACCCAAAACAGGCCATGAAGGCAGGCACAACCTTAACTTGTCAGTCATGACAAACCTTGCATTTCCAGTGCCCTCACCTCACAGATGAAGAAACTGAGAACCAGAGAAAAGAAGTGCCATTGTGTGTCCCCAGTCACTAGGCAACCAGCATAACTAGAGTTAGAACCCAGCCTCCGGTCCCAAAGACCAGGGTCCTTCCTATTACACCTCAGTGTTCTTTTCCAGATGGAAAAACTGAAGATGGAGGAGGGAGGGGTTCCCCTGTAAAGTCTACCAAAAGCAGCTGCTCACAGAAGCCTGTGGGATTTTAGCAAAAAGGACAGGCCACAAGGCTCTCCTTGGCCAAAGGGGGTTTCGTGACAACTGACTCTCTGAGGAGACACAAAATCTTGATTTAAAAAGTAACCTCGGGCTTCCCTGGTGGCGCAGTGGTTGAGAGTCCGCCTGCCGATGCAGGGGACACGGGTTCGTGCCCCGGTCCAGGAAGATCCCACGTGCCGCGGAGCGGCTGGGCCCGTGAGCCATGGCCGCTGAGCCTGCGCGTCCGGAGCCTGTGCTCCGCAATGGGAGAGGCCACAAAAGTGAGAGGCCCGCGTACCGCATAAAAAAAAAAAAGTAACCTCAACACCTGGACCAATTTCTCACAATCAATTACCTATCTGACAGTTTTAGGAGCGCTGATCATTAACTTCTGTCCTTTCAGGGGGTTTCCAGCAACGGGCAGCTCAGCTCCTGGCCAGTCCTCATGCAGATTTCTCAGGCACTGCCATGTTGAAGGCATGTTCATCCCTTTCCATGCCCAACCCATTTTAAAGGAAGAGGTGCTCAAGTCACACAGCTATAATCAGATGAGCATGAATTTATCTTCCTGTCACTCTCCCCAAGCTACATTCAGCCAAGTTAAAACAAATTATATATTAACCTCAATCCCACAGCCTTGTATTGTCGGTTGGTTCTGCAGCCTCTCAGCACTTCCCATCTCTCTTAGGGTCAGTTTTCAGGCACGATTCAGGTTTCTGACAACACATTGGAACCAAGAAGAAACCGGACAGTACCTGTGAGTCCTGAAGTCCTGGCTTTTTTTTTTAGCAAACATAATGTATAACTATCACTTATAGTTATTTTCCTACAGAGAAGTTACTTACCTCCTAAAAGTTTAAGTTTAGATTTCCTAGGCTAGGGTATCAAGCCATTTGTAGTCTGGTATTACCTCCCAAAGCACCCTCCATGGGCCTCCCCAAACCCTTCCTCCAGCTAAATGAACCACCAGCTACTCCCCCAGGGGTGCCATCTGTCTCACGCCTCTATGCCTTTGCACAGGCTGATCCCTCCACTTGGTCTGTCCCTTCCTCATCTTCTTCCTGGAAATCACCTTCAAGACTCTTCAGCAGCAAACTTAAATCCATCTTCTCTATGATGTCCTCAAGGTAATTAACTGTCCTCCAAACCCACAACACTACGTACCATTTATTGTGCTACATTACATCATTTACATGATATGGATGGGTCTCCACCCCCGCTTTTGAGTTCTTTAAAGGCTGGAACTGTGTCTTTTCATCTCCAGAACTCAGCACTGGTTCTGGACACATAGTCAAGTAAAGAAATGAAGTACACCTTCTACTTCTACGTGATTTCCTAACTCACAGAATAGATTCAGGGCTAGACAACTGGGAAGGCATCAACAAAAAGGAGAATAGAGAATGTTCCCAAAATATCTCTTGACTCCTCTGGACGCTTCCCAAGAAGCAACATTCTTCCTCCAAATCAACCCAAAGGCTTTGTGACCAAATCCATTCACCTGCTGATAATTTCCCAACACACCTATAAAATGAACATATGCACTACGTTCTCAAAATGGGCTTCTCTGGTCTTAACTGAATACATTTTTCCAGAAAAAATCTTGAATGTTTTTCCTCCCCTACACAAACACCCGGCTTTAAACTCTGCAGAGCCTGGGCAAGTTGCCTGCATCCAGTCTGTTTGTAGCACTGGAATCCAAGTGTTGGTGAGTTAAGCTGCTGAGGAGTTTTCTTTGTTTTCTGAAATTTCCCCTGGTAAGATGAGTTAACCAGCATTGAATTCTGTGTACCTTCTTTGTCAGCATCTCAGAGCACCTTCTTTGATCTTTTTGTGTGCCTTGCTTTAAGAATATCTAAAGTCTAAAAAGCTAAATGTCCAATGTATTCTTGCCTTTGGAAAGGTACAAGCAGATGATTTTAGTTTACCAAGATTTTCTTACCCCGATATTTTCCAGATTCCATACCCACTGCCTGAAGTGAAAGATACTCATGAGTAACTTTCTCTCTTTAGTTAAAAGATGAAAAACTCATTTGATGAAACCTGGCCCTTCCATGGGAGGAAGGGCCCAGGAGTCAGACGGGAAATGGTCTCAGATTTTCTGAAGCGCCTATCCTAGCCGCAGAGGGGGACAGTGCCTCAATTCAAGACTGCTTTGAAACATTCCCCACAGAGTAACAAGCACAATGCATATGTGACACACAAGATACTAATTCAGACACAATTTGGAAGCAGACCAGGTATTTGAGATCCACTGTTTTGGAGTCTCTTTTGCACTGAAATAGAGAAATTTCAGCTCCAGGTACTTCCTGCTGCTCTTCCTGGAAGACCTGCCGTCTTGTTTCCTCCTTTGCTTCCGATATGTATAGACATTCTATACATGGCCTTCGTTACACTGTAACCATCAGCTTTGTCTCTCAATCTCCCTCTAGATGGCAGAGAGCTTGCTTCTGCGTCCCCAGAGCCCAGTTTGGCTGGTACACGGAAGTGTTTAGTAAGTATCTGCTGAACGTTTCTGACCGCTCTGACACTACGTTTTCCAGCTTACCTGCAGACTCTGGGATGGCCAGGCCTTACCTGGGACTGGCTATGGCCCCAAAGAAAGCATTTAGGACACTGAATACAGCAGGTGGCCTCACATCAATATCCCTTTGTAGTCAGTTCCAGGTGGCCATGGATCAAGTTGTATGACAAGATGACCACACCTAGCCCCAGGGTCCCTACTGATAATTATCTGTATTCTTTTGAAGACGTCTTATCTTCCTAGAATCCGGTTCATCTGGGATAAGAACTATATCTCATCCTGGCAATACTCAAATTAGGTGGCTTATATTCTTCTTTTAATTAAAAAAAAAATTTTTTTAAGTCCTGTAGTTCTAAACAACATAAGTCAAAGCTAATTTTCCCATATGTGACTGAGAGGCACTATAGATTGGTTCATTCATTCCTCCCCTTTCCTACCCCCTTTTTTCCCTCCTTCAAATATAGAGACTAGAGAATGAAACTCAAATTTACAGCCCCCTCTGCAGCTAGAGACACATCTGACATAGTTCTGGCCAATGAAATGTAGATGAAAAGTCACTTGAAAGACTCCTTCGCAATATAAATATGTGCACTGACTGCTGTTAAAACTATAATGTAATAAAGGTAAGGCAGACAGTCATTCATTCATTCAACGGACATTTACTAAACACTGAATTACTGAATTAATTAGAATAAAACTAGACTGCTGTACCAAGAAACCCAAAGTTACAAAAACTTAAACGAGATAGAAGCTTGTTTCTCACATACACATTCTTTTTTTTTTTTTTTTTTGCGGTACGTGGGTCTCTCACTGCTGGGGCCTCTCCCATTGTGGAGCACAGGCTCCGGACGCGCAGGCTCAGCGGCCATGGCTCACGGGTCCAGTTGCTCTGCGGCACGTGGGATCCTCCCGGACCTGGGCACGAACACGTGTCCCCTGCATCGGCAGGCGGACTCTCAACCACTGCGCCACCAGGGAAGCCCCACATTCTTTTTGAGATAAAAAGTCCAGTTATTCAGTCCACAGCTAGGATGACAGCTCAGGGGTGAAGAGGACCCAGGATCCCTCCATCTCATTGCTCTGCCATTCTGAAAGTGTCACCTTTATTCATATAGTTGAAGATGGCCTGCATACATTCCAGCCCAAGGAGGAGAAAAAAGGGTAAGAGATGGCCCACTCGTCTACTTCTAAGAGCACAACTCAGAAGTTAAACCATATTACCTCTGTTCACACTCCTTTGGCCAAAACCTGGTCACATGACCATATTCAGCTACAAGGAAAGCCGGGAAACATGTCCAGAGAAAGCTCCTATTACTATAGAAGGAGGAATAGGAGGAGGAAGTGGGGAAGGAACAGCCACAAACATTAGAAGGAACAAGTAGCAGCCTCTGCACACTTCCATATGCCAGGCACTGTGCTAGGTACTGGAGGCATAGATGAATAAATCCTAGCCCTTCCCCTCAAAGAGCTCAGCGTTATTACTACAACCGGAAAAGTGTCCCTGCAGCTTTGTATCGCCAGAGGCCAGCTAGGAGCCCTGCACTCTACTGATGTTTAGCAACTGTGTGTTGATGTCAATCAGTAGGAAGAGTAAATACCCCACCCAGGACCAATATGCCCTGGGACTTGGGAAACAACTGTGGCTATGGCATCATCCCTGCCCTCAGGAGGGTCCAGTCTAGTCAAGGAGTCCAGAGGGCACTAATGCAAGGAAAGATGATGCAGCAAGGAAAGATGATGCAGCAAGGAATTGCAAAGCCGGGTGGCAAATGAGGAAAAGCTCTCTGAAGCCTAGGACGGCCAGAAATGGCCCTGGAGGAGGAAGGATGACGTCAGTTGACTCATGCCCACAGGATAGATCTTGAATGAGATGTTGGGCTACATGAAGGCAGGGGAACTAGCAGACCAATGCTGGCACCAGCTCAGCATGTGAGAGAGCCCTGCAAAGCCCACCTGGGTGGAGGAAGACATTGCCCTCTTCTTTCACCAGTGAGAAAGTGTCCTAGATAATCCCAGCACACAGCTGCTGCTTCCCCCAGAGAGACAGGCGTTGCATCTCCATATTCCAAGCACAAGCCACCCAAACCCCACCTTGTCTGTCATTAATGATTTCATGGTCCCAGTTAAAACAGCATTTCCCTAAAGCAATTTTCCCAGAAGTGGCAGGGGGGCAGAGATTAGCTGCAGGTTGCCATGGAGAGTCTCAGAAGACCATCTGTCCTGGATGGTTAGACTTTCACCTCCCTCAGGGTTATTGCTTAAGGTTGGAGGCTCTCAAAAGTCCCTCCTAGTTGTAAGATTCTGAGAATCTAAATTGGAATCCTGAGATCTGAAACTTCCTAGGGTAAAAGTAAGGAACACCTCGATCAAATGAAGAAGAAATCATTTAATGCCAAGGACCCAGTACAGTGCCTGACAAATAATAGTGCTTCAATAAAGACTTATTAGCATCTTTTTTAGATTATTTATATTATTATTAGTTTGTTGTTTCTTTATCTGTATTCATAGCCCACTTCAACCCAGAGCAAACTTGAAGTGGCTGACAATATACAAATAAGATAATAACAAGTATTTAAGTCAGAGTCCATAAATATATCAATAGGACAAGGCAAGAAAACCAGGAAAATATAGTACAAAAATAGGAAGGTCACAATAGTCTAAAAGAGAAGCTAACGCTGAGTTATGAATTTCCTCTGAGTTTCCTTGAAGCCAAAGTAGAGAAAGAAAAACTAAATTATTTACAAAATTTATAACGTATGAAAGGCACAAACAAGCTAACCCCTCAAGAACTCAGTTCAAAGTTTTGCTGAGCTGAATACTAGTTCCAGGGTACTTAACCCAGCTATGTAAAAAGTTAAGAAAAAGTCAGGGGGCAGGCAGGGATTCCATGGATAATAAACTGAGGAATTACTGGACTAAACAAAACTCAAACATTTCTTTGTTGCAGGACCTTTTAATATGTTCATCATAAATCTCCAAAGAGCAGCACGATATGCCTTACTTATAAGCTAAGGAGCACGTATTTTAAAGGAGCATCTTGCACTTTGAGAAATGCCCCTATAGAGGAATGGACAACCACTACTATAATTTTATTATCATCATTATAAGAAAAGACAGACTACTACTCTTTACCAAGAGGTCATCTTTTTTGCTTTTTTTTTTAAGAAACATGAACAAGTATCCTCCCATCTTTCCTCTCTTAAATTGGCTTGGTAGTTTCATTCTAGGTAATGCATTATTAGCAATCATAAATGACTGCACTGTAGGGCATTTTCAACTTTGCAGTGGACTTTCTCCTTTCCTCTTTCTGTTATCTACACATTTCTGGAGGTAGGAAGGATCTATATTCTCATCCCCATTTTTAAAGGATGAAAAAAAAGAATCCCCCAGAAACTGAGCTTCAAGGTCACACTTAGTCAATGACCAGGCTGGTTGGAGCACAGGCTTCCCAACTCTGGGCTGCAGCCCTCTCCCTCCAGTCCTTCCCCTCCCTGTTCAGGGGCTGCCTTTATCTTATTGTGTGTCTGCAGGTGGATGGCAATGCTGCTGACTCCCTTCTGGCTCCGTTTGGGCCCTTTTCTTTCATCCATTAATTAAATCATGCACTTTTCTTACAGGGGAACAGAAATTTCAAAAGAGGAACAAGAACCCTCCTTTCCGGAGCACTCAAGGATTAAAGTTCATCTGGCCATGGAATGTTCCCCAGGGACTAACTGCATTACTGAGAGGCAACTGCTGAAAGCCAGTGACTCATTAATACGAAAACGTGAATCGGGAGCTCAGCCAGGAGGGACGAGGTCTCAGACTGCCAAGACTGTGTCTCCAGCATTCCCAAGGTGGGGTCAGCTCAGGGGACATTCAGGTCCAGGGGCCTGCTCAGGATACCTTCGGATGAGCACTCAGTGCTAGCACTGTCCACTGCAGTGAGCTCAAGAGATTAGCCAGAACAAGAATGGCCTTGGGAGTGATCAATAGAGGGGCGCCTCCCTGCAGGGGAGAGTGTGCAGCTGGGCCATGACCACACACCCCTGCACAGAGGTGAGTCCAGCCCCGAAGGCATGGAAAAGGGAGTCCTGAGCAAAGGTCTGTGTACTTCATTTATTCAGCTTCACTAGGGCCCATCACTAGGAGTTCAGGGCAGGATGCTTTCCAAATACAGGCATACCTTGGGGACACCGCAGGTTGGTTCCAGACTTCCACAATAAAGCGAATATCGCAATAAAACAAGTCACAGGAATTTTTCAGTTTCCCGGTGTATATAAAAGTTATATTTACATTATACTGTAGTCTATTTGGTGTGCAAGAGCACTATGTCTAAAGAAACACCAATGTGTGTACCTTAACTGAAAAATAGTTTATGGCAAAAAAAATGCTAACCATCATCTGAGCCTTCAGCGAGTCGTAGTTTTTTGCAACATTAATATCAAAGATCCTGATCACAAATCACCATAACAAATAATAAAGAAAACGTTTGAAATACTGCAAGAAGTACCAAAATGTGACACAGACAGGAAGTAAACAAATGCTGCTGGAAAAATGACGTTGATACACATCACTGTAAAGCAATTATACTCCAATAAAGATGTAAAAAAAAAAAAAAATGACGTTGATAGACTTGCTCAACACAGGGTTGCCACAAACCTTCAATTTGAAAAAACACACCTGCAAAGAGCAATAAAGTAAAGCACAATAAAATGAGGTATGCCTTAAACATTCATTCAAGCACCAAACTTTTTTTATTTAAAATAATCGTAGATTCAGAGGAAGCTGCAAAAATAGAACAGAGGGGTCTCATGTCCCCTCCCACAAGTTTCCACAGTGGTGACATCCTACATAACTGTAAGAGAAAAATCAGGAAATTGACTTCGGTACATCCCTAGGCTTTACTCAGACTTTACCAGTTTTACGTGTGCTCAGTTGTGAGTGTGCATCTATAGTCCATGCAATTTCATCACATGTAGATTCGTGTAACCACCATCGCCATCAAGATACAGAACAAGGTTCTCATGCTACCATTTTATCATCATAGTCATCCCCCTCCCAGTATCCCCAACCCAGTCCCTAACACCTGGCAACCATTAATCTGTTTGCCGTCTCCATAATCTTGTTATTTTCAGAATGTAATATAAACATATTTTTAAGATTAGTTTTTGTTCATTCAGCATAACTCCCTTGACATCTCTCCAAACTGTTGCATGTAACAACCGTTCATTTCTTCTTACTGCTGAGTAGTGTTTCATGATACAGAGGTACCACGCTTTATTCAACCATTCACCCATTCAAAGACATATGAATTGTTTCCAAATTTTGACTATTACAAATAATGCTGTTGTGGACATAAGTTTTCATATATCTGGGACAAAGGTACAAGAGTACAACTGCTGAGTCATATGTAAAACCTTTATTTCAAAAAATTTTCAATGGAGTTTTCTAAAACCATGCATTTCACATGCTACTCTGCCCTCTTAATTATGGTACGACGTAAATCATTTAATCTTATTTTTAATTATTTGGAGCCATTATTATGAGCCACTGAAATCTACAGAACTATTTGTAAACTGAATGGCCCCAAAGTACTGGATTGGCCAAAAAGTTCGTTCGGGTTTTTCATAGCATCTTATGGAAAACGCTGAATGAACTTTCTGGCCAACCCAATATTATAAGTTTTTATCTCAAAGTGCTCCCATTCCTGTATTTGTTACAATCATTCTCCCCAAAGTTTAAGAGTATGCTGCTCATATATGTGGCTACAGAGCACCTGAAATGTGGAAAATCCAGATTGAACCACGCTGTAAATGCAAAATATTCATACCTGATTTTGAAGACTTAGTACAAAAAGAATGTGAAATAATTTTTATACTGATTACATATTGAAATGATTATTTTAAACATACTAGGATAAAGCAAGTATACTATAAAATTAATTTCATTTGTTTCTTCTTACTTTTTAAATGTGGCTACTAGAAAATTTTTAATTACATACGTGGCTCACATTATAATTTTATTGGACAGCACTGGTCCAGAGGGATTTTGCTTATCTTTCTGTTTATTTGTGTATATCTAGGTTGGTAGAGGTGATTATTGTCTAACATGGCCATACACGGTATATTACTATTACTGACAGGCCCTAGAGCATGAACATAATGCTGTAAGAAAATGGTAATTATCTGAAGAAAGCCGAAGTCTCATCACCGCTTTCAAGATTGCATAAAAAGAGGCAATAGAGAAGAACAGATAGAGATCTGGTTGACGACTCCAAAAAATCAGAATTCTATTCCTAACTCATCCTCAATGAAGTGATTTACTCCCATTCACAGAATTCAACTTCTACGAACCTCCATTTCCTCACCTCTAAATTCTTGCTTTGCCTATTTCACAAGAGTATTGTGAAAATTAAATGGGATAATCCATTTGGAAGTGCTCTGACAACTGTAAAGCAGCATGCACATAAATAGAAATGCAAACTTTTTTTTAACCAACACCACACGACTGACTCACTGGGTTAGTCATTTCTCTCCATCCCCACTATGAAGTATCTGCCTGCAGTCCACGGGTGCTCCTGGACAAGCCACGTGCTGCGCCCACTTCTTGACGTTTTTGTTTTGTTTTGTTTTGTTTTTTTGCGGTACGCGGACCTCTGACTGCTGTGGCCTCTCCCGTTGCGGAGCACAGGCTCCGGACGCGCAGGCTCAGCGGCCATGGCTCACGGGCCCAGCCGCTCCGCGGCACGTGGGATCTTCCCGGACCGGGGCACAAACCCGTGTCCCCTGCATCGGCAGGCGGACTCTCAACCACTGCGCCACCAGGGAAGCCCTCTTGAGTTTTATTCTAACGAGAATCAATAGAGTTTGGTCCCAAAGCTCATTACACACTTATATATATATATATATTTTTTTTTTTTTTAGTAATTATGACTTTGTACAGGATGTACATTGATGAAACAAGAGTATGAAAAGAGAGCTGTTACTTTTATGAAAACTAGGTCAAATTCTTTGGAAAAGTAAAATAGAAATAACTCCCCCTTAAGAAAAAAAAACCCACTGTATTAACTGTAAGATAAGGATAAAAAGAGAAGGGGGTAAATATGTACAAGAATTCTCCATTTGAATTGCTTTACATGTCTTTAAATTTCTAATCCACTTTAGAGAAATCCAAACTGGATATCATAGAAGATGTTTTTTGTTTTTTTGTTTTTGCGGTACGCGGGCCTCTCACTGTTGTGGCCTCTCCCGTTGCAGAGCACAGGCTCTAGACGCGCAGGCTCAGCGGCCATGGCTCACAGGCCCAGCCGCTCCGCGGCATGTGGGATCTTCCCGGACCGGGGCACAAATCCGTGTCCCCTGCATCGGCAGGCAGACTCTCAACCACTGCGCCACCAGGGAAGCCCGTAGAAGATGTATTTTAAGTAAGGTGTGGACATGAAAGGACCTCCAAATATCAGACCCAGGCTCAAAGGAAAAGCCTTAGCCCTAAACCATGATATTAAAAGAATGGACATCTAGGCATTAAAGTGAAATTAAATGGTTGCTTTTATTTCTTCACTCCCTGCTTTAACTGACCTTTTTCATTAACTGTCTAACTACAGCGGATAAAAAGACTTCTGCTTAATTATTATCATCTGAACGAAGGGGGAAAGGAACCTCAAAAAGAAAATATAAGTGATTCAGTCATATTTTAAAACTAGATGATGGCTATAAACAGAGTTACATAACACATGTCCATGTTAAGAGTAGAAAAGTACATGTTGAGAATCTGCCTGCTAATGCAGGGGACACGGGTTCGAACCCTGGTCTGGGAGGATCCCACATGCCACGGAGCAACTAGGCCCGTGAGCCACAACTACTGAGCCTGCGCGTCTGGAGTCTGTGCTCCGCAACAAGAGAGGCCGCGATAGTGAGAGGCCTGCACACCGCTATGAAGAGTGGCCCCCGCTTGCCACAACTAGAGAAAGCCCTTGCACAGAAACGAAGACCCAACACAGCAAAAATAAATTAACTAATAAACTCCTACCCCAACATCTAAAAAAAAAAAGAGTAGAAAAATACAAAAACAGGTTAAAAAAGTGAGGATTCAGAAGCTATTGATTCTTTAACCACCGATTAATTCATGCAAAAGACAAAGTTAATACAAAATTACAACATTTTAGTAATCATAGCACAGCAATTCTCCCCTCATAATAAATAGTTGAACTGTTTGCATTAGGGTTCAGGTAAAATAATCTGTTTAAAATATATAAAAAATAAAACCAGATTTAAAAAGTAGTATCGGCAACAAGTAGTATCAATATTTATTAAGTTCCTACTATATGCTGAGCATTACATTATTTCATTTAACACACAAACTAGCAAAACACACAACATATACATATTACTGATGAAAACAATCTAAGATTAAAAAGGGTCAAGTAATACCTCCATGGTGGCAGTTCTGGGACTTAAGGCAGTTCTGGGATCAAGGATCATGCTACACCCTAGAATTACAAAAATCCAGACAATCAAACCTCAAGGATGAGAAAGATGTTCTCAGCAGGGCAGTGCTTCTAAAATGTTAATGTGCGTATGAATCACCTGGGAATCCTGGTCAACTGCAGAGTCTGATTTAATGAGTGGGGGGTGTCTGAGATTCTGCCTTTCCACCAAGCTCCCAGGTGATGCTGATGCTACTGGTCCTTAGACCACACTGAGTAGCAAGGTCCTATCCTAGAGCACCTCCACTCACTGTTTTCCTCCAGGTGGCAAACATTCAGAACATCATCGCCCTCCCTGCCTCCATAAATCCTGGTCCTCAACAGCTTCTTACACCCAGGACAGGGCCAACCCTGCAGATGCTGGGTGAGAGCTTCAGGCATCCCATTTATTAAGGGCCAGGACCAGGAGCACCTAGAAGAACAAGGAAAAAGACCCACACCTCTTGGGCCTTTTAACCTCAAATCCAGAACATACTCCTGAAAAACATGCCATTATAAGTTCACAAACAAGTGGTAATTTCATAGGTAACAGAACAAAACATCCTAAGGAGTTGACAATGTCTTCGGAGTATCTTAAAGGAGTTAATGCCTTTCAAACTTTCAACATCCCTGAGGAGAAACACTGAAGCAAAGATGGACCCAGGGTAATCCCAGGTAATCCCAGGACCCAGCCCTCCTAATGTCAAATCTTCTTATCTGTCTGCACAGCATCCCTGTCTTTGAGCCTGGCTGCCTGCCCAACTGGGCTGAGGAAAGGAAAATATTCACAATTCTGCCTTCATTACAAGGAGAAATGTTAGCCTTTGCTTTTAATTAAGCATTTTATACTGATTTTCTTCTTTGACTGTAAAAGATATCCAACTGCATATTTTCTAAATGATCCATTCAGATCCAATAAACAATGTTTTTCCAGTAAAAAGAAGGCTCCCACTATCTCCCTTGTCTGCCATAAAAATTTGAGCTTTCCAATATTCATTGATTTGACAAATATTTAATGAATGTCTTTTTTATTTGTGCCAGTCATTGAAGGTATAAAAGAGAATTAAATACCATTCCTCCCTACACAGAGCTCACAGTTCAGAAGGGGAGACAAACATGTAAACAAGCAATCCCAATAGACAGTGACAGTGGCTGTTTAAAAAAAAAACAAAAACAAAAACAGGAGATGAAGGAAGGGTGTTTTCTCTACCTCCTGATTCAAATGCAAAATCATAATCCATTTCCAATTTGAAGGAGCCAAGAGGTATAAACAGATGGAAAACAAGCAATGTTACAGTACATTCCTGAAATACATTGTGGTCAGCAATCAACAACCACACAGACACTATGCCCACCACTCTCCTGGGCACTAGAGAGATGACATAGAATTCTACTGCCAAGGAGCTCCCAATGCCCTTACGAAACAATATAGAAAGAGTAAAAACAACCACCACAACTAGTATTCTAGAAGTACTTAAAACACTAATGGGGGAAGTCAGGCAATATAGACTGTGGCTAAATTATGCAGAGCCTTGACCCTCCATGGCAATAGGGAGCCATTGAAGGTTTCTTTGAGGCAGGGAAGTAACATGATGAAAGCTGTTTGTATATCATTCATACATCATATATAATCACATATAATCTTAAAATCTTGTAATTTGATAATAAGAAATACTACTTTATTGACCATGTATTATGTCAGTCACTATTATTCCTTGGGCTTTACATGTATTATCTTCAAACTTCCTGATAGCCCTTCAAGGTAAACACGATCATCTCTTTTCCAGAGATGAGGGAACTGAGACTTAGAAATATGAAGGAAGTGCTAAGGTCACATGGCTAGTTAGTAATGGATCTGGGAAAGTTCATCCAGCTAGTTGGATTAATATAAGGAAGAGATTACCAGCAGGGAAAGTAGTGTAAGGCCCCTGGATCATCCAGAGATGCAGTATGGTGATGACACTGAAAACAGAAAATTTTATAATGCAACTCACACAAAGAGCTTCACCTATTTTTTTCAAAGTTACCTATGGATGGTGCACTGCAGGGCAGCAATAACGTAAACAATGTTATTTGTCACAATGTGTCGGGACCTACTATTTGTGGTGCTTGGGCTTCTTATTGCGGTGGCTTCCCTTGTTGCGGAGCACGCGCTCCAGGCGTGCAGGCTTCAGTAGTTGTGGCTCACGGGCCCTAGAGTGCAGGCTCAGTAGTTGCGGCGCAGGGGCTTAGCTGCTCCGTGGCACGTGGGATCTTCCTGGACCAGGAATTGAACTTGTGTCCCCTGCACTGGCAGGTGGATTTTTTTTTTTTTTTTAATCTAGTCCCTCTGGATCCCAGAGAGAGTCTCAGGCTTCTTACCTAGCCAATCAGAGGAAGCTCAATCCTGCGCTTTCTTTTTTTTTTTTTTTTTTACTATTTAGGTCTTCTAGGCTGCCTGTTTTAAGCACGCAATCTTGGACACCACCACAAGGGGTCAGACCTCCTCCCCTTCCCCCTCTTACTCCTCCTCCACCTCCCCTTCCCCCTCAACTTCCCCCAAAAGGCTGCAGTCCCCACTTGACTTGTTCCTCAGGGGCTCTTGGTCCCGATTCTGGATTATTCTAACCAAGACCAGATACATAATTTGCAAGGCCTAGTGCAAAATAAAACAGCATGTCCCTTGTTCAAAATAATATTAAGAATTTCGGGACTGCAATAGCAGAGCGTTAAACCCACCGTGGAGGCAGGGGGCAGGGAACCTATTCAGTTGCACAGGTTGCATACCCACAAAGCCGATCCTGATTCTAACCTAGCTTCTACTTCCCTAGATCAGTAACAATTGTACAAGACACAGAAAGGTGCTTGACAGCTTCCTGGACAATGATTCTTCTGTTCTTATTTTCTAAGGATCAGGAGACCTATTGCTTAGGAGACAGCTTCTCTGTTTAACGAGAGTCAGTAAGTTGTGGGCTCGTAAGATGGATGAAGCCACCCAATAGCCAATGCTGACTTTCTCCCTTTCTGTTAAATGATTTCCAATGATTACGTGGTACTGTTTTCAGCGAAAAAGATTCTGGTAGTCTGCCCTCCGAAAGGTCATTGTTAAGACAGAGAACATGGTGAGAAAAAGTCAAGGCTATAATCAGCCCAACTTTACAAACAAACAAAAAAAAACTGCTACTAAATTTAACATACAAAGCTTGTTCAAAAAACAATAAGAACAATAACTAAAATTATTATTATGTAAGTACTATAACTAACTACCAGCGACTACTCTAAATGCTTTACAAAGATTTATAAACCTTCACAAAAACCTTAGGTGCGATATTAGAAACCACGCTCACTTGCTTTCACAGAAGGGCTTGTTTCACTCACCCATCTCTTGTGAAAAAGTTTATCTATAAAGAGCTGAGTTTCAGGTGGAGGGAGAGCCATACAAGCAAACAAACCCAACTACTTGGTTTTTTTTGTTTTTTGTTTTTTGTTTTTGCGGTACGTGGGCCTCTCACTGTTGTGGCCTCTCCCGTTGCGGAGCACAGGCTCCGGACACGCAGGCTCAGTGGCCATGGCTCACGGGCCCAGCCGCTCCACGGCATGTGGGACCTTCCCGGACCGGGGCACGAACCCATGTCCCCTGCATCGGCAGGCAGACTCTCAACCACTGCGCCACCAGGGAAGCCCCCAACTACTTGTTTGACCTTGAACAAGTCCCTTTCCCTTGCTGGGCCAGGTGTGCTCACCTGTAAATAAGGTGAGTGGCCCAGAAGCCCAGAGGTCCTCCTGACTCTGCAGGTCTGTGACTCCTTCTGCAGGAATGCAGGAGTGTCCTCCTCTCCACTCAACATTCCTGCATGTGCTGCCCCAGAGCATTAGATGGACAAGTCACAAAGTCTAGCACAGCAGATATAAACCTGGCCGGCAGCCCAGACACCTGAGGTCTAGTCCTAGGTCCACCCATCACTCCCTCAAGGTATGACTTGAAACAAATCATCACACCACTCTGAGCTGCAGTTTCCTTATCCATAAATTTATTAGCAGATACCTAAGGTCCTTCTTTGTAAGGCACAATGCCTGGTATCTAGAAAGTTCTCAATGTTTGTTAGTTGTTTTCATCATATTGTTATCAATTATTATTCCCTATTCCAGTAGTTCCCAACAGTTTCAAGTAAGAAGACTCCTTTTAATGCAAAAAATCATGGAGACTCCCCCTCCCATCTAATAGGTTTAACATTTAGTATCAATTAATTAGTAAAATATGGAATATCAAAAAGTCACTACGAATTTTTATTCAGTTCATCAGAGCACCATTCATATGTGGTGCTTGAAAAATATGACATATTATTTGGCAATCATTGATGATTCCTGATTCTCAGAACCCTTAGGATGATTCTGAGGACCGGAGCTGAGTGCCCTGTGCCACCTGCCAGCTCAGAAGGTCCAGTCCATTGCCAACCCAAACCCCACCTTCAATCACCTTGACTTCCCAGCTCCTCTTCCCCTCTCTCACTGCTCTTACCATACTACCAAGACCTAAAATACAAGGCAAAAAGAGAAATATGTATATACAGCTTTTGGAGCTGAATAGATAACTATTTGCCCATGTTTCTGCCTTTAAATCTTTTTTTCTCACAGAGTACACTTTTGCAGGGTAAAAATGCTTGGCCCAGCCCTGAGTAAACTCTTCATAATTGGATTTTACTATATATTAGGAAAACATACAAAATACTAGAATATTAGAACAGGAATCGTTCTTTAAAGCAATGCTTTTTCAATTTGCATACAAATCACCTGGGGATCTTGTTAAAATGCAGATTCTGATCCAATGGTTCTGGAGAAGAGCCTTAGACTCTCCATTCTTACCTAACAAGCTCCCAGGTGACACAGATGCTGCTGGTCCACAGAGTAGGGTCCAGTCCCACTGCTTTGAAGAAGAGAACTCGAGGATCAGAGAAGGCAAATGTCTTGTCTGCAGTCACACAGCTAGTTAAAGCCAGGGCTAGGAGTTGAATTCAAGTTTGTTGACTTTTAGGCCAGAGCTCTTTCTGCTATGCCCTAATGTCATCCTTTCTCCCTCCCCAAAAAACAAGTTTCTAAAAAAATCTCATTTTCTTACACCACACACACATATAAATAGACACGCGTGCGCGCGCGCGCACACACACACACACACACACACACACAAACACATTCCCTAGAGGACAGAGGCTAAATCATAGTCACTCCCTCAGTTTCCAGCTCAGAGTCTTACAAACAAAAGATACCCAAAATAATCTGTGTCAGTGGGTTAATCTGATGGGGTGGAGAGCCATATTCTAACTAAGTGTCTTTACCTTTTTTCCCATTTTTGATTTCTTTAAAGACACACTTCAGATCAGCTAACCCATGTCTCTAAAATTGTCTGTACCTATATACTCTCTAAGTTTTCCCTAGAGGTACTTTTCTAAATTAAAAATTAATTTACTGGGAGAAAGTTCAAAACAAGCTATTATTCTAAATCAACATTTAGGGAGGAGCTAAGGGGTTTTTATCCCAATACCAGCAGGGATTTTATGTCCCTTGAATATCCTTTGCACTGGACCATTTAAGGCACATGAAGTGTTTGAAGAGTTGCACTTAGCAGCCTAAGTGTTCAAACAGGATGGCTTTAAAGCCTCCCCCGCCCTCCCACCGTTCAGAAATCACTCACAAGCCTCCTGGGGCTTTCAACTGTATTTTAACAATCTGAAGAGTTCGAGAAATCTTGCTCCATGAAATTACTTAGCACAGGCCCAAGTATATAGTATGTCCATGAAAGTGTCGCATCCACCACCTAGAGTCACACGTTCTCCAGGTTTTCAACAGAACTTTGTTTAAAAGGACAGAAAACATAACCTCAAAGGGAAGAAAAATTGGCAGCATTTCGGCTGTCTCACATTCTGATTATATTCTACCACTTGGTTAAAATTAACAAGTTTAGTGCAAATACTTTGGGTTTGGGTCTTGCCACACTTAGGAAACCAAGAGGACAGAAAGGTAACACTTAAAGGTAAAACTAATTTTCCCCCTTGCAAGAAGAAACAGCAGCAAAGCTCCCAAGCCACAAGAGCTCCTCTCAGTGGGGCTTCTGATGGTTTCTCACTGGAGGAATGTAATCCATCAGTCCCCTGGAGCTCTGGCCTGGCTGCCAACCCTCCCACTCAACCTTCCTGAACCTGCCCTTTCAACCACAAACTCCCCTTCCTGGCACGCAGGGCTCTGGCTCCCCTTCACTGTACACCATCGGGGCCAGTGTTCTGACGGTTCTGCACATGTCCAGGCGGCCTCATGACAGCAAATGACAGCCTCGTCTAGGGGCCACACTCACCGTTCATATTCCTCTTAAGGCATAAACCAAGACGGATTCTAATTCCTCTGGTTAGTTGTCTCTCCGCATCCCTTCTGCCCACCGCCACGGGTTCCACGTCCAGGAGCCCCTAGAAAATGGATCATGTTTTGCTCCTGATGTATCCCCGGAGCCCAGCACAATCCCTGGCGAGTAGTCAGGATTTAGAAAATGCTAACTCTTTTATCAGATAATATTGGTATGTTTCCTCCACTTCTCCCTTCTGGCTCTTCTGCTTCTTCCAGTAGGCATCTTAAAAAGGTTTTAGAGCTGGAAGGGACAGTCAGGCCATCTTATTTTACAGATGAGGAATTCAGCTCAACCTTCAAGGGATGCGGTGTCCCAGTTAGCGGTCCAGCTGGACAGAGCCTCTCCAGCCTCTGCCGTCCATGGCAGACCTACCCCAGTCCCTCCTCATTCCCTGTCTCCAGGCCAGGGAGCAGGGCTGGTAGGCCACCACCCCATCCAGCAGAGAAGGAGATTTGTTCGTTCGTGGCCCAGTGCTGGAGGGCAGGAAAGCCGAGTTCCACTCCAGACTCCAGCACTGAGGAATTTTAAAGGGTTAATTCTGACCAATGTCAGCGTGGGCCTCAGGCTTCTCACCTATAACATGGCAATCTGACCTGAGTTATTGATGTTTACTGTGTGGGCTCAGTACTTGCCAGGCGTCTGAGAGCAGTGTGTAAGTTCATCCTCACCAAAGGCCATGAGGTAGATATGATTAGCACCTAAGTTTTATAGATGGGGAAACTGGGGCTTTGAGGTTTGCCCAAGGTCACGGTGAGCTGAATGGGTTTACCTGACTCCCAGGCCAGTATTTGACTTCTGTCTCATTTCACTTTCTCAGGGGCCCCTTTAACTATAAGAAGCTATGACAGTGAGGAAGGCCTTCATGAGACAAACAGGAGGCTCACCCCCATGCTTCCTGTCCCAGCAATCATTCCTCGCCCTTACCTAATTGCATTAGCGGCAGTTCTGCCTAATCCTAGGTGCACACAGTGAGAGACAGCATTCTTTCCCTGGGGCTCCGCTTCTCCTGAGATTAGCCACCATCCCCAGGAGGCTGTTATCCCAACCCCAGGGAAGGAAGGAGGTTATCACAGGAAGCCACTGTCACGCTGGGGGAAATAAAACGCAGACTGCACAACTCGGGTGTCATCACAGGCACTGGATGTGATGCCAACTGGATGGGTGCACACCTGCCAGTCGTCAGCAGGTGACAATGAAGCAACTACCACCTCTGCATTGTCTGGAGGTGCCAAGTAGGACAGCAGCAAGCACTCAAATTAGAGATCGTATCCTGAGCATGTCCTAAGAGCATTCCTGAGAGCAAATTCCCAACATCTGGCACTGTGCCTGGACCAGAGCAGGCGTTCCATCAGTTGACAAACAAATGAACTTACTGACCCCCCGCCATAGTTGTGGAAGCAAAGCATTCCTCACCAGAAATAAAAGTGAGTACCCAGGCTCACCAGCAATTATTCGATTTGAGGCAATTTCCTTCTCCTCAGTTTTCCCATTCTACAGCCCCAAATAATAACACGCATCTCTCCAAATCCCCCGGGATTTACCCATTCATCCCACAGGACTCTCTAACAAAGGCACAGAATAGTTTTTAAAGGTACAGTTATTTAGGGTCATTTACTTAAAAGTTATTGAGCACCTACTATCAACACAATGCAAAATTAGAGAAAACTGCCATAAAATTCTAGGTTTGGGGATGACAAGAAGCCTGGGATTATGGAAGACAGTGGACTGGAAGTTCTAGGACCTCAACTGATTTCTTTAGGAATGTGAGAAGCCTGGCCACCAACTTCACCTCATAGTTCCTTAATCTTTCAGCAAAATGCTTGCCAGTTCTATTGGATACTGAAATTGATTCACCATCAAAGACATCAGAAAATGAAATTTCGGAGAGGGAACAGAGGAAATTATATAAGTTGCAAGCTTCTATTTCTCTCTCATTCACTCTCTTTTCAAGAGGTTAGGAAGGAGAATTGGTATACTCGTGTAGTAGTAGTAGTAGTAATAATAATAATGGAACATTTTCATGGTGTTATGCATGGTGATATGCAGTTCGCAATATCATTTCACCATATACAATATATGTAACAATATACATATTTCTCAATATACATAGCAATCATCTGAGATTTTATCAGCCCATTTTACAAATCAGGAAACTGAGGCCCAGAGAGGTTAAGCACCTTGCCCAAAATTGCACAGCAGATGAGTGGCAGGCCAGGCCCAAATTCAGACTTTTTTTCTCTCCAAACCATGCAGTCTTTCCTCTGTGCAGGGCTGCCTCATACACCCTCATATAAATGAGAGCTACTTCTTCTTCCCCAGTTATCTGAACGCTTGACTTGTTGCTGAGGATGCCTTAGTTTCCTCATCTAAGAAATGGGTATAATAATAGGGCGTACCTAATGGGGTCATTGTTAAGTGATGCTTGAATATTGCCTGGCACACAAATGTTACTAGTGGTAACAGAAGCAATTGCTGTTGGATTGTTCATTGAGAACACACTCCCACTCCAAGGCTTTTGTACACACTAGTCCCCTCCTGGATGTCATCCCTCCCCCACCAAACACACACACACAGCCACAGTGCTCATTCCTTCACCTCCTGCAGGTCTCTGCTCAAGAGACACTTTATTATAGAGCCTTCCCTACCACCCTATACAACAGGGCCCACCCCACCCCATCACTCACCCCATCACAAGTTCTTTTACTCTGTTTCATTTTTCTTAGCACTTTCTCTCACCTGATAAAGCATTTACTTCTTTATTTTCAGACTCCCTCCTGAATAGGGTCTTTGTTTTACTCACTGCTTCACCCCTGGCATCTAAAACAACGCCAGCCACATAAATATTTGTTGAGTGAATAAAGGAAGCCTCCTGGATCCATTCACCAAGGAATGGAGACAAATTCTTGCTTGTTATCTGACCCTTCAATCTCAGATAAGACTTTAAAGTTTACAATATATTTTTACTTTCTTCATCTCCTTTAGTCTTCCATAATCTTCAGGGATGGAGTTATAATCCCCACTGCAGAGATGAAGAAACTGAGACCCCAGACCTCAGAGCAGAGCAACTTTCCGGAGAGGCAGAGGCGTGGGCTGGCTCCTGAGCCCTATCTCCATCCAGCACTTAAATGTGGTGGGTCTCAGCCTCCCTCTGAGCTGTTCTGGCCATGATGGAGCAACTGAGGTTCCCAAGAAGGGCTGGCTTACAGAGAGGGGCCCGGGAAATGGCTTTTATCACCTAGTCAAGCACCAGATATCACAGAAGGTAGACTTTTGTAAACACATTTGTTAAAATAAACCCATCTATTATTATCGATAATATAAAAAATGCACTATGGGTTATTGTTTTAGGGCCTCCCGGATACATGTTTTCCAGGGGAGCACCGCCCCCCCGAGACACCTTTCCTGACTCCCCCCTCTGCCAATCCAACCCAGCGCCTTGCTTAGCTGCTCCGTCCTCCACACTTCCAGGACCTGTGCCCCTGCCTTACTTCACAGCCATCAGCTTTCAAGGCCAGCCACAAGACAAGCTCCCAGGAGAAATGCCTGGAGCCCCAGGCCCCAACGCAGTTCCTGACTCCCAGCAGACCTCCATGTGCATGCGGACCAACTACCCCCATGAAAGCCACCCAGCAGGGCAAGAAATAAAACAGCCCAGGCCTTTCTCCTCCTTCACTACTGCCTCCCGCCCCAAGAAACCCAACTGAAGTTTTTTGTTAAGCTCTCTTTTCTCTCTCCTGCTTGAAGGAAAGGAGGCCTGGCCTGAAGCAGATGGTTCTAGGGATTTAAGAAGAGGTGCTGTGGGAAATGCAAAGACAGGCAGCCCTTTCTGGCCATATTTGCATCCAAATTGCTTGCGAGTTCAAAATTTAGAGAAATTTTTCCCCTCTGCTTACTAAGAGAAAGAAGAGAAAGTAAGAGCTCCCCAGGGGATATTTCCCTAGGAATGAGAACTTTCAAATTTCCTGGAGAAAGAAAGGGGAGGGGAGAGCAGAAGGTCAAGAAAGGGGACCAGGGGAGGGAGAAGAAGGATGCTTAGTCAGGGAAGAATCACTGGCCGCCCCCATCCTCAGGCGGCCCTCATAGCCCTGACCTGCCTGTGGCCTCAGGCACTGTGCCCTCTCCCCTGTGGCAGGATGCCAGTATTTCCCACATCTTCTCTCAGAGTATACATGAAAGAAGAGAAAGAGGAGGACCTTAAGGGAGAATTTTAATTTGTTGCCAATTAAGGACAGAGTGACCCTAATTTATGGCAGCGGAACCCAGAGTTATCACAGATCTTCCATCTTGGGAAAACAGCTCAGCTCTCGGCTGCCCACTTCTCCCCTGCAAAATAGAGCCCACAGCAGGTTTGATTGAGTCCAGACTGGCTTTTTATGGGGTTAGATTCCTCATCTTTTGGAAGAGATTGCCTTGAGATTTTCAGCTGTTCAAAGATGCCTTTTCAAATTGCTAGACAGTAATAGCAAAACCAATTGGAATGTTCCCAGTCTCTAGGAAGTAAGGACAAAGCTTAGTAAAAGTAAGTAGAGTTGATTCAGTTGGCCCCTAGGCACTGTGCTGGCTGTGATGCAGACTCAAACCCTACCCTATGGAGCGTCTGATCCAGTGATAGAGGAGATATCACAAAAATAATAACTGCACAAATAAATACCTAATTAAAACTCGTAATGATGAATATTTTTAAATACGGGGTGCTATGAAAGCAAGTAGGGTGGGAGCCCAATCTAGTCTGGTCAGTCAGGGAAGTGACGTTTAAGCCAGGGCCGAAGGACTGATGGGCTGGGGAAGGATGTTTCTGTGGGAGGGGACAGCCCATAGAGAAGCCACTGTGTTGCAAAGGGGTCCCATGACACCCGAGAGGGGGCGGCAGACAGACTGGGAAGGCCCGACTGAAAGCCCTGTCAGAGGCTCCTTGATAATATGTTTGGGGATACCCTCACCCTTTCCCTCCCCCCACTTAATTTCTTTAAGACAAAGTCTTTAGGTCTTCATTTCCTATTGCACCAACCGCTGTGAACTTCCTCCTGGATACTATACCTCTCTTCCTCTTTGCCATGGACACATTTTCATTTTGACCTTTTGCATTTTCAGAACAGCTCAAACGTAATCAGTATGTCTTGGGCATTGCCCAACCCTAGCAGTGAGAAGCGTTCAGGTGTCCCCGCTTGCTGACTTGGACCACTGAGGACACTGCATATTGGAGAAAAGCAAATTAATATTGGCTCTCCATGTCAAGCTCCACCTCCTTCAGAAACCCTCCCAGTAATTCCGAACAATGCACACCTCTCTCCTCCTTGATCTACAAAACTTACCGTGTGCACCTTCCTCGTGGCACTTAATTACATTGATTTTAGCATTCCCTCAACCCATATTTGGTGATTTCCTATCAAGTAAAACATGCTCAACTAGACAGTTGTTAACTAACAAAGATCCGGTCCCTGCTCGTGAAGAAGTGGGTAGAATGGAAAGTGGTTGGTTCTATGACACTGGGGAAGTTGCATAATATCTCTGAGCCTCAGTTTCTCTTGGGAATAAAAGTGTGACCTGGGCTTCCCTGGTGGCGCAGTGGTTGAGAGTCCGCCTGCCGATCCAGGGGAAACGGGTTCGTGTCCCGGTCCGGGAAGATCCCACATGCCGCAGAGCGGCTAGGCCCGTGAGCCATGGCTGCTGAGCCTGCGCATCCGGAGCCTGTGCTCCGCAACGGGAGAGGCCACAACAGCGAGAGGCCCGCGTACGCCAAAAAAAAAAAAAAAGATTTCAGGGAGGAGAGATGGACAGGAAAGAGCTTGAGCCAGATGTGTGGAGGCGGGGAGGGAGGGTGCTAAGTACACAGATTCTAGAGGCTGCATGATAGAGAAAGGGGCCTAAACAAAGGCCAGAACAGTGAGTTTGATTCAATGAGTTATTCTCATGCCATATGGGGATATCAATCTTGTCTGCCTGACAAAAACAGTAAACTTCCTACAGAAGAGAATCTAGCCATGTATTTCTCCTGCATCCACTTTAGTTGCTAAACAAATATTTAACCAAGTGGAATCGCCAGTGACTTCCTGGGAGTTTACACAGGACATGTCACTCGGCGGGTAAGGAGCTGTGCCTCCTGGGTCCCTTCTTTCCTTCTCTCCTCTACATCAACACTCAGCAGACAGAGCCACTGGCCTGTTGATTTGATTCCGTGAGTCTGAGGGAAGCCACCTTCACCAGCATCCTGGACTGGTCGAGAAACTTTCTAAACCTGAGCCCTGAGGTCGAGAGGTAGGAGGGTTATTTATAAAACGTTTTGACTAACGTATATATAGTTTTAATCCCAACACATCCATAAAATCTGACAATTACTCCTTTAAGAAAAAATCAAGCTGCAGCCAGTGTAAGGGAGCAATGCATTACTTTCATCTTGGGGAGGGAAACCAATCAGTGTTGGAAGTGCTGGACTCTCTCTACCCCTTGACTTAACTACTCCTTGCAAGGCACAGTCGGATACGGTGACTTGCTGACAGCTGGTAGAACAAACTGGGCATGCCCAGCTCAGATCCTCCCTTGCTCACTGGGTAGGAGAGATGCCCTTTACCAGGTGGCCCCTGGGAGGCCCCCATTGCAGGTTCTGACCATCTGAAGACTACCTGGCCACAAGCAAAGCACTTGATTCCTTGGCTTAGGGACACCAGATGTGAGTGGGCAGAGCGTGCTATGAGCAGCATAGAGAAAGAGAAGGTAACTCACCAGTAGATTAAGAACATCGTCAAAAATTGTTACTGCTTGCTGTCAGCAGTCGACACAGCTAATCTCAAATAGGCAATATTTTGCGACTGAAAGTTCCTAGATGACACACGGCAATTCTCTGAAGGAAGGAGGTAAATAGCCACCATGGAACTAAGCATTACTTTCTTCAACACTTTTTTTTTTTTTTTTTTTTTTTTGCGGTACGCGGGCCTCTCACTGTTGTGGCCTCTCCCGTTGCGGAGCACAGGCTCCGGATGCGCAGGCTCAGCGGCCATGGCTCACGGGCCCAGCCGCTCCGCGGCATGTGGGATCCTCCCCGACCGGGGCACGAACCCGTGTCCCCTGCATCAGCAGGCAGACTCTCAACCACTGCGCCACCAGGGAAGCCCTAAACACTACTTTCTTAAGGCACGCCTTTCAGGGGAGCCCATATGGAGAAGCATCACACTGAACATTCAGGTAGGGAAAAGAAAAACAACAAATCCTCTGCAGGAAATGTGAAAATTATGTAAAAACTATGACATACCAGATCGGAGTGAAATCCAAGAGGTGAGGATATAATCTCTCTCGTGGAGAAAAAGTGAAATGAGTTGCTGTGATGGATGCCTAACGCCATCAGGAAATGGTGTCAATTTTCCTGGAAGAACAGATAGGAGCCTTCCAGGAAATCTAGGATTTCAGGCAGCAGGATCTCTTCTTACCTCAGGATGTTCAATCTTCACGAAGCTTAAGAAAGGTCCCCATCCTGAAGAAATATTAATATAATTATAACCTAAAAGTTCTAGGTGCTAGGAAGGTCTGCCCCAGGGATGATTATATTATAAAAGAAAGGTTCTGAGGTTTAGAAGTTTTGCTCCATCATGTCCTGGGAAAATCTCAAAGGAGGCAGTGCACTCTTGCATTTAATTCACAGGAGTAGCTGCAAGCACATACTGAACACCACCCAGGCACTGTACATGCACTTCCCATGGTCCTCCCCACCCCATGCAGGTGGGCACCGTTATGCTTCCTGTTTTACAGGTGAGGAAGGTGAGTCTCAGGGAGGTCAAGTCATTTGCTGACCTGGCCAGAAATGGTGAGCCCAGTTTCACAGCAAGAACTTCTGATGCCAAAGCCCTTCTATTACTGGCTCCACTGCATGCTGTAATCACCAACCACTTAGGAAACTCCTTGTTTTTAAGTAACTTCTCTCAGTCTGTTTGCAAGTGAACTTTCTTAGATTACAGGAACCCTAGCTCCAGGTTCCACCCACAAATGCCTCATAACTATTTCCAAAAACCATAGCCGATTTGAGGAGAATCAGGCAAATTCATTTACTGGTAAAACTGCAGTGACAAGATGTAGAGTCACAAATTCCAGTTTCTTAATTTCTTTTTGGCCACGCAGCTTGCAGGTTCCCTGCCCAGGGATCGAACTCGCACTCTTGGTAGTGAAAGCGCAGAGTCCTAACCACTGGACCATCAGGGAATTCCCCCAGTTACTTAGAGCAGAAAGCACTAAAGGCCTGAAGTCAAAGAGGCTGGGGGCTTCCCTGGTGGCGCAGTGGCTGAGAGTCTGCCTACCAATGCAGGGGACATGGGTTCGTGCCCCGGTCCGCGATGATCCCACATGCCACGAAGCGGCTGGGCCCGTGAGCCATGGCCGCTGGGCCTGCGTGTCAGGAGCCTGTGCTCTGCAACGGGAGAGGCCACAACAGTGAGAGGCCCGCGTACCGCAAGAGAAAAAAAAAAAAAAAGAGGCTGGGTTTCAGGCAGGCTCCACCAGCTGTAGTGACTTTAGGTGAACTGCCAACCTCACAGGCCTAATTTTAAAAGGGAGAGAGAAAGAAAGAAATTCTATTTCATTGGAATATTTGAAAAATTAATGGTAATATACATGAAGTAATTTTGTAAGCTGCAAAGCCCTGTACAAATGGAGGCTTCAATTATAATTATTTTGACTCAGCTATTACAGAGAATCTGAATCATCAGGTAGCATTTTTTTTTTTTTTTAACCCGTGTCCCCTGCATCAGCAGGCTGACTGTCAACCACTGCGCCACCAGGGAAGCCCGCATTTTTTTTTTTTTAATGAGATGTAAAATAGCCTAATGATCAAGGACAAAGCCCCGGACTCGGGACAACTAGGTTCAAATCCTGGCTCTCCCACTTAACTTGCTGTTTGATACTGATCAAGTTACCTACCTTCTCTGTACCTCAATTTTCTTATCTGGAAAATGGAGCTAATAATTAGTGCCTACCTCATAGGGTTTCCCCGAAGACAATTCAAGTTAAAATAGTTAAAGAACTTAAAATATTTCTTGGCACACAGGATTCTTGACGTGTATTACTCAACTATTATGATGTTCATCACACAGGCAAAAGGTGGACTGAGATTTAGTAACCTTCACTACAAAACAAAACTGCTGCAGCAGAGGGAATAAGATACATGATGCCTTTGACAAGCAGCCCTGAAATGTACTGGATTTTTAATTCTCTAGGATGCTCTTTTGGAGAGAAAAATAAGTTATCAGGCTTCCAGTAAAACCCTGCTTCTTCCTCCCATCCCCTGCTCCTTTCATACGCAAAAAAACCATGAAGGCACCACTTAAAGCTCTCTTTCCTAGGCATTCTGCATCTGTAATTGCCAACTCTGCGCTCTCTGGCTGCAAAGTTATTTCACAAGTGTCTATTTTATTGCCCCTAAAAGGTAAACTCTACAAGGGCTAGTCATAGTTCTTCTAAAATCCCCACAGTGCTGAGCACAACGCTACAGACACCGTTTGTGTGCCATAAATAATTGGGGAAGGGGTTGAATTCACTGGAAGGAACTCAGACTCCCTGCAAAGTGGTCAGATGCAAGCTAGGTCTGAGCCTCTACTCCTCCTCCCAAGCCCACGGCAGATGCTGCTATCAGATCACAGCCTTCCCTCCCAGAGACCCTGGAAGAAACCTCAGAATCCTTTTCAACGCTGCACCACAGGCAGCCAATACAAATTGACTGGAAAGATGAACCCCTTTTGCCATTTCTGCTTCCTAGGCACTCGTTAACTGAGTCTCTATAGCACTGGGACTTTACCACTATTATCGTAACTACCACACTCTGCTGTGCAGAGCTGTTGACTTGTACGCCTTCAGTAAAACAGTGACTTTCAAACTTTTGATCATGAGAGCTCAATAATAACCCAAATCAGCACTTACCAAACTGAAGCTAAAGTTTCCCAAAATACTCACCAGATTAATGTAATGCTCTCTGATATTTCCTACTATATTCTATCTAAAAATAGTGATTCAGACCCACAAAATTCATCTCATGGTGCACTATGGTTTACAACTATATCATAGATAGATAGATATAAAATGTTAATTATATAAATAATGTTAAGATAACACTAGCAGCTGTAACTGATAAGCCCTGAAATAGCCTTCACTTCAACAGAAGTTCATTTCTTACTCACATAAAACCTAAACAAGCGTGGACTGGCAGGAGGCTTCCCCCGGGCAGTCATTAGGGTAGGTTCCAAGCTGTTTCCATTTTGTGGTGTCTTCAACACATGACTTCTAGAGTTCCCACATACAGGATCATAGCAATCCTGCCTGGGAAGTTTTTTTATGGATCAGGTGTACAGGTGACACTCATTGCTTTCAACCTCATTCCATTGGCTAATATTTAGTCACATGGCCTCCATTTAACTGCAAGGGACCTGGGAAATGTAGTCTAGCCATGTGCCCAGGAAGAGATGAAACAGATCTGATGATCAGCTAGCAATCTCTGCCACAGACCTGCCATTTGAAAAACCCTCCAAGGGAAGGACCTAGCCTTATTCACCTTTATGTCTCTAGTGACTAGGAAAATATTTGGCTCAAAGTAAGTGCATAGAAAAATGTATGATCAGAGAATGAATGGGGAACATGGCAGGTCCTGGCTAGAGTTCCAGAAGTGTTATGGTTTATGATTAGGCTCCGTGAGTCTCTCCAAACTCACGCCTGTGCAAATCCACCCCACACACACACATCCTGCCCAAAGCAGAGCTGAATCCAAGAATCTGGATTAGGGCAGGTGGGGAAGATACCAGAGAAACTGTGTTCCCTTCTGTTTGGGGGCTGCATAGCCACTTACTCTTCCCACAAACCACACGCCTGTTGAAAAGGAGCACATCAGAACAATTAAGAGCACACAGGCTTTCGAGGAAGATTAATCCTGACCAGGCCTCTCTCTGGCTACAGAACTACAGCTGAGCACCCAGGATGCTGAGCATCTTCCATACATTATCTCATTGCATCCTCACAATAAGCCACTGAAGGGCACGGATTTCTCCCTCTGACCCTCCAATTCCCTGAGTGAGAATTAATGTCTTCTACCCCTGTGTTCCCAAAGTCCTTTTTTCACAACCCTTTCCTATAATTCACTTATGGGAGAGCCAGTTGGCATGTGGAGATACGTATCTGTTCATCTTGCCTCTCCAATTACACTTCAAGGACAGTGGAAATAGCATACACTTGAGAGTCCAAATACCTAGGTTCAAATGCCAAACCCAACTTAATAGTTTTGTGAGGTTGGCTAAGACGCTTACCTCAATACTTGAGCCTCGATTTCCTTATCCGACAAATGGGGTCAGAAGTCCAACCTCAAGGGGATGTTGGGACATATAAACCTAATACCTATAAAGACTATGCCTGGCACATAGTAGGTTCTTTAAAAAGTAAGAATGTCCCTCCTCCATCTCTCCTTGAGGGCAGTGATAATGTTTTACTCCTGGGCACAAACACCATATCTTGCATATAATAAATATAAAACAAATGTAAGCTGAAATGCATTAAATGACAAGCTTTACTGTTGAAAAATAAAAATAAAACCACAAGCCCGGTCTTGGTCTTTAGACCGCGTTCGTTTTTATCTCCCCTCCCCCTTCCCACACACTTCTTTACTCTTCTCTCTTTGGGTAACGTGAACTTTTTTTTTTTGTACTCAGAAATTTTAAATGGCTAACAGAGCACCTCAGGATTCTTTCCTCCGGCCATTATCCTTCTCTTTCAAGTTGTGCTCAGCAAGATTATTTGGATATTGGAGCTAAAAACGGTCAGATTACAAGTGGAGGTCCCTGAAATGTAACATTCCCCATTGCAGGATTCTGGAATTACACCAAGCACCAGGGAGGGGTTGCTCTTCCCCAAAGAGCTCACTGTTCTGAAAAAAGCCTTTGTTTTAAGGCTTTGCAAAACTGCCCTGTGGAATCTTCTCCAGTCCAGGTCCCCAGCACTAGACTGGGACTGCTCACATCTAGAGTATCTATATGCTCCCTGTAAAAAAGAACACTCAAGAGTCCTACCATCTTGAAAAAATTGCTGCTCTCTGAGTCTTGGTTTGTATCTCACAGCACAATGCTCATTGTTTTGGAACCACTTGTTCTGATTTCTCCAGCAAACCCTGCTGATGATAGCAGCTACTAGGTCTGTGGTGCTGTGTTAGGTGCTTTATGACAATTATCTCCTCTAATTCTTAAAAAAACCCTGTGAGTCAGATATTACTGTTATCCCCATTTTGCAGAGAAGGAAACTGAGGCTCTGAAGGTCAAAGAACTTTGCCTAAGATCACACAGCCAGCAAGCAGCAAAGCCCCATTTCAAACTCTAGTCTATCAGGTTCAAATCCCATTCCATTTCTGTTACTCCATACTGCCTCTTTAAAAGGCTATAAAGGAAGGTTCTTTCTGTACAGAAATACTTCAGAAAATAAACAGTTTGGACTGGTTGATCTTTAGGTCCTTTCCCCCTCTTAAAAAAAAAAAAAATCTATGGTTCTATGAGAGAAGGAAAAAAAAAGGAAATGTAAGCAGGCCAAACATTATGAGGGTTGGCTTATCAGTATTTCATAACAGCTTTTGGATCAAAACTCTACAGAACCTTATTTATGGACAGACAGTGACTGTTATGCAGAACCTTTTTATACAACCTTTTCATCTGAGGATATTGTAGCCTTCTACTGCCTTTCTATTAGTGAGAGATGGGGTGTGAAATTTGCTGGCCCTGCCAACATTATCCCATTAAATTATCTGCCCTCTTTCAATGTAATTCACTCAGGGGCAACAGTTTGAGACTCAGGCCCTGTGGCTGTTCATGCCTGGGCGTCCTGAGGGGGGAGGTGTGAAGGAAAAAGTTCAGGTGGTGGTAGCATCCCAATGACATAACATCAATCCACGTTTCACTGCCTTACCAAAATAAAGTGGATGCCACAATTATCCCATTCCTAAACAAACTGAAAACCCCAACCGAGCTTACTGCAACAAAGAGAGAGCCTTTTTACTGCTGTTTATTTTTATTTTGTATTCGTTAGCTTTTTAGATATTCCTGGCATGCAAGTCAGGCTCCGTGTAACAAGCAGCTGCATTTAGTTAAGGATCTCGAAGAGTTTCCCCAACCCAAAGCCCCCACCCCATCATCCCCCGCTTCAACTCCAGAGAACCCTCTCAGGATCATAGAAGACTATTCCTTTCTGTCTGTCTACAGAACAGACTCTCCTGACACACCTTGGGGACTAGGTCAGGCCAAGCTGAGGCTCTTCTGTTTGAGAAAGAGTCCTCGGAGACTTGAGTGTTTCCCAGATGGGGCTGGATTTGCGAGGGTCTGATCCACATCAGGAACTTGGAGTTGGCAAGCCAGCTCTCCCACTAGAGAACACTCTAATAAATCACCCCTTTTCAGCCTACACCCCAAGTTGTACACCAAGATGCAAATACAGAGGCACTTCATCAAAATACATCTCATCGCTGGTTGGAAGGAATTGCCAGGCACACTCCTCAAACCGCATCCAAGGCACAGTTCATTACAACAATATAATTCCTCCTGATCAGAAGTGCAGACTATAGAGGCCATTCCGGTCTGTCTCTGAGTTACAGCAGGTCGTGCTCAGGCAACTCCAGCACAGGAAGGAAAACTGAAATTGGCTGTCTCCAGTCATTTATTATAACCCTTAGATATGGCTAAGAGAACATCCCTTTGCTGCTCTTAGAAAACCTGGGGAAAAGGCACCTTTGGCTCCTACATAACATAAAAATAGTGTAAATTTTAAGACTTAAACCAGGAGAGACTGTCTAGGGCAGCAGTTAGATAAGAGCATGAACTCTTAGCCTCTGTAAGGCCAGCAACGCCACTTCCTAGCCATGTGACCTTGAGAAAGTAATTTAACCTCTCTGTGCCTAAATCAAAATGAGCTAATTATGCCACCTCCCTCATAGGGTTGTTGTGAGGATTCAGTGAGTTAATACTTGCAAAATGCTTAGAACAGTGACTGGCCTATTGTAAGGATTATGCAAGTGTCTGTTAAATAAATTGTGCAAACACCAGCATCTCAGAATGCTTGGGTTCAGGGAAATACATTCCTGGTAGAGGTCAAAGGATTTGACACCATTCTTCAGCTCCTCTCAGGCCCAATAACAGCCGGCCTGGTGGGAGAGAAAGCAGAAAGTGAGGAGAGATAGAGGCCCCATGGATTGTGCAGATCTGGGCTAAGGCCCAGGACCCCACCACCACCACCAACCCTCAACCTTTTGCAACCTACCCAGGAAGGCAACTCATTGCCCCAAGCACCAAACACTCCAAATCAATGGTTCCTATTTTGGGGGGATTGCAGTTTCCTTAAAAACTCAGATTACAGCTAGGAACATACAACCACAACAATGCATATTAAATTTTGTGTATTATTTCTGGGGGGTTTCCTAGCCTTAATTTCAGGTACCCCAAGTTAAGACCCTCTAGGCTGGGTGCTCTTCTCCAGTACTTGCCATACATGGTTTCATTGAGATCTCATAACACTCAGGTAAGGCTGAGAAAAACTAATCACCATACCCAGTATGTGGCAGAGAAAAGATTCAAACCCATGTCTGTTAACTCCAACACCTGTGCTCATAACCATTAAGCTCTACTGTTCAGTTCTACTATACTCCCTTCATACTAGAAGATGAGACAAGAAAAGGAAAAATCCTTGAAAATACGCCATGTTGAGTTTTTAACTAGGAAAAGCAAATAACACAACAATTTTACATACAACCAAAAAAGTTATTCTCCATTCATTCAACAAAAATCTATGGCCCACTTACTATGTACATGTATAAACATATGCCATTTATATAGATATATATGTACATAATATAGTCTACAGAGCATTCCTTTCTCCATAGGATGCTGGGTACAATTTTCAAAAATACTTGAAATGGGGTATGTGGTACCACCAAACCACGGCCAAGTTGAACACTAATGAATGCAAGTAACACACCATTTAGAAACTTTCAAGTCTCATTTGAGGCCTATGCTCACCATGTCGGAGATGAAGAGAGGAAAATACAGACCAAGGTTAAGTTTGTAAAAGGACTCCTAACTAAATACCAGAAAGATAATCCCAGGTATCAGAATAGCAATACAGCCATCAGGTATACTGAATCAATATTAAAAATTAAATATTCCCAACACACTGCCAGAGGCAGTTGGACCACACCCCTTGTTAATTAGGCCTCTGTGTGGCTCCCCCAGGTAGGATTTTCAGGTGTCTCTAATAAAGATGCAGCTGGATGACTTGGTCTCCAGTGTTTTCACCAGGAAAGCTAACAGTCCTGTTGCCCTCAAGAGATTCTGATTCTAGAAACCAACAGGACAGGCACCTATTAAAACATCATTGGAAAGTTTACAAAATGACAGCAAACAGTAGCAGGCCAGCCCCCCTCTGACTCCTAGCAGCCAAACCACAGAATCTACAGGATTCTGAGAGGCCTAGGTGGGTTCTAAAGGCCCTGAGCTCTGGGTACAGTTATCACGGCTTCAGCTTCTTAGAGAGGTGTAGCTCAGGTTGGTAAAAGGAAGATGGGGAGAAAACAATGAACAGACCAGAAAAAGCAAATGTAAAGGTTTGCTCCTCCTGGCTAACAAAATAGAGAAATGATGGGAGAAATGCTGAGCACTTTTAAAATAAATAAATAAATGAAACATATCTCCCCTTAGGCTGATTTCCTGAGCCTCTGGCTGAGTTACCTTAAGAATCTTGGATCAGACAAGGTAAATCTGAGTTCCACTAGAAGACTTCTCCCCAGAGAAAATATCAAGCATTCACAGAAATAGAAAAGGATTTATTAGACAATAAATAAGACAGTAATAACTGATTTTAGCTCAATATTGAAGAGCTCAGGATAGGCAATACTCTTTCTTTAAAAAAAAAATTTCATGGGAGAAAAACAATTTTAATTCATACACATAGAGGTCCTACAGAAATGGGACCTAAGAAGTGGTCAAAGCTGGCAGCTTTTATACTTTTTAGACAAAGAAACAATAAATTTGTGAGGAATTTTTTTAAGTTTTTTTAAGCCTGTAGACAATTAAACAAGACAGAATTTGGGTGACTGCCGATAACAAAATTGTCTTACACTCAGCAAAATCATTGCCTGTACATTTATTTAAAGGCAGTTAACCAAGGAAAGGTGGACTGTACCCTCTCTCCCCCCTTCCCCCCCTTCCCCATGATCTAAAAGCAACCACCTTTGAAAGCTTATGTAGAAGTAGAGTGAACAGAGGATATAACCAAAAATCAAGGCCCCACGCTAGGAGCCTTCCTTGCCTTAGCTAGAATCACCCTGGTTATCTCCACCTCAATTCACGGGGCAACCTGACATCAGAAGGATGTTTACAATGTTTTAGGCAGCATGGCCCCTTCTTTACTTTTCACCCAGGTGTGTGGCATGGAACCAGATGTTTGGCATCAACGAAGCAAACATCCATGTGACCAAGCTGTTTACATTTCATTAGGATTTTTCATCAAGAAGGTGCACTCCCTGCTGACGTACATCTTAATTACAATTAGGAGCTGTATTTACCCCAGGAGCCTCCAGATTAGCCCAACCACACTATAGGATCAATTTCAGAATCATCCTCGGAAAATGTGGTTCCCACTTCCCCAAAGTCATCTCTAAGAAATCAAAATTCACCCACAACTTCCTTCCAGAGTGTGTTTTCTACCACGAAAAATATTAGCTAGACTTTAGTCTAAACTAATTCTGCATAGTCCATGTAGCCAATAGATCTTTTCCCCTCAACTGCTAAATAGCCTAGAGCCTTTTTTCCCTAAAGCCAGCGTTAACTTAAAAATGAAAGATGCATGATAAAAGAGCATGGGTTGGGGCTGTGAGTGGGGGAGGGAAGAATCCAGGGGCTCCAGCACCCCCTCAAGGGATGCATGTTAAAAGTGAGGCCCAAGACCCTGGAGACTTTAATCAACTTTCCCCCTCCAACCTCCAAAGAATGAATCGGCTGTCTCCACAGGCGCAGCCGGGCTCTTCCCTCTCATTGTGTACCGGCTTAGACGCAGCAAGGATCCCAGCTTCCCGCAGCGAGCTAAGACGCTCTGGCTTTCGGTGAAGTCTTTCTCTAACTGTTGCGATTGTCTTTGGAGATTACCAAAATCAAGTATGCATTAGCTGTCTTTTCCCCCCTTGTTTGTAACACACACACACACACGCACACACACACGCACTCGGGAGCAGCAGGCCTCCTGTGACAGCACATTTTGCACAAAGTGGCGGCGGCGGCAGCGCACACGTTGTGGCCTCCATCGTGACCCTCCAGAAGGCCGGCGAGCCGGGGACGGTGGAGATGCGAGGCCGCCCGAGCCCCAGGAGGACCGGGCTTTTGTTTGGGTCGGTCTGCGGACAGCCTGGGCTCTCGCAGGCACCCCTGAAAATACAAACTCCCTTCTGGACCACGCTCTCCAAGGCGTCTGCGATTTGGGAGCAGGATGGACTTGCCTGAACACCGGTTGGAGTGCGTTAGGGGTCCGGCGAGAGATGGGGGGGGACGAAAAGCATCCCATCGCCCCACGACCCCCAACCCCTCCACGCTTCCTGTCAGCGCTGACAACTGCGGCTGGGCGCCGAGGAAGAAGTCCCCGGGCGCACCCCCGGCCCACAGCGGGGCTCCCGGGTGAATCCCCTCGCCTGCCTCACCGGCGCCTGGAGTCGACGGCGGCGGCGGCGGCGGCGGCGGCTCCCAGGCCGCGCGCAGAACATCCACGGGCTCTGCCCGGGGTCCCGGCCACCTCGTCCCGGCCGCTCTCCCCACAGGATGCCGGGGGCGTCTGAGAAGTTCTTTGTTCCCTCTAACCTGCTCCTTCGCCTCCGCCCGGCCGCTCAGGACCCCGTAAACGCGGTCCCTCCCCAGCCCTCTGGCTGCAGCCTCGCCGCGTCCGGACGGTCAGTTCAGTCCCGGGCTGTCGGGGTCGCACTCGCGGACTGAGAGTCTCGCCGGCTCGGGCTCTGAGAAGAGCGCGCCCTGCGTCCGGCGGCTGCCGTCCCGGGGCTCCCTCCGTGGCGGCCGCGGCGGCTCCTCCTGCTCTGCGCGCTCGCTCTCTTGCTCTCAACCTCCCTCAACTTGTCACTTTCCACCAACTCTCCAGCCCAGCGGCCGGGCCCCGACCAATGGCAGAGGCGAGCCCAGGCCGGCGACCCAGCGCCCTCTGCTGCTGCCTCTCAACACCCGCACCCTCCCAGACGTCCCAAAAGTCCTGCCCCACGACAGCTCAAACCTGTGGCGGGACTTGAGCCCAGCGGGCCCTTGGGGCCATTTGACAGAAAGGGAAACCGAGACTCAGGGACACTTGTCGGGCTTCGCAAACCGGTTCGTGGCTGAATGACTTAGGAGACCTAGATTCTAGCGGCCTCAGCTCTACCGCTGTTAGCTGTGTGACCCCGGGTAATAGAACGTTTAGTGATACCATGCAATTTCCCTTCTGAGTTTCTCTTTGACCCAAGTGATTTCTGTGTTCCCATTTTGTCTTCAATTTCTAGTTTCACTGCATCGAAATCAATGTCATCTGTACTGTTTCTTTATGGAGATGTATTGAGGATTTCTCTGTGGTCAGTTTTTGTCAATGTCCCCTTGGTCTCTTGAAAGGTGTTTTTCTGTCTTCAGAATGTGGAGATAGGTGACTATCTCAATTTGACCTTTATATTATGTTTCTTAGGCCTTCTGTGTCTTTGCATATTTTTTTGTCCGGTTGCTCGGCCAAAGGGGTCATTAAAGTCTCCTACTAACAGTATGTTTTTGTCCATTTCTCCTGGTTAAGGGTTATGAATTTTGTGATACATAAATACTCATGACCTTGTAGAGAGGGCCTTTGATCATATGGAATGGTGAGCACCTGCTGGGTTCCAGGCCCTGCTTTAGGCTATGAGGATGCAAGAGCAAAAAGAGACACCAGTCAGTCTTGGCCTAGAGGAACACCGAGAGGCCCACAGTATAGATAATCGTTTCTTGAATACCTCCTGTTTGCCTAGTGCTTTGTGTGCATTTAGCTCCTGAATCTTCCATTGACAGTTTAAAAAAAAGTCATTACAAATTTTTACATCTCTTTGCACTTTTACATAGATTATCCTCATAATACAGTCTTAGAGATTGAAATGCAAAAAAGAGTAAGTGACTTGCCCACAGTCACACAGACAATGGATGGCCAAGCCAAGACTCAGTCTCTTTGCCATGATGGGCCTAAAAGTTCTTGGCCAGAGCCTAGCATATAACAAGCACTCGATGAGTGGCAGTGGTTATTATTGCTGCAGCAATAGCCTCTAAGTACCTAGCTTTAGGATTTTATAATGAGCAGTCACCTCATTGAAGGCAAGGACTTTGTAGCCCACATTCTGTCCCAGCAGGTCCTAGACTCTAGGCTCGTGGCCCTCTGCCTTCAGGCAGGTGAATGACTAACCCATGTGGGACAAACAGTCACTTATTCTTCTCAGGACTTCAGGGCAGGAGTGTCCCCAGCTGCCTTGATAGCTTTTCCCCTTTCTATCACTCTGACCTGAGGTCAAGGAATGATGGACAGAGAGGCCTTGGGTCAACCAGTTTATCGCCCAAATAGGTCTGTCCTCAAGTTTCTCTGCCTGAGACGCATTCAATCCTGTCTCAATTATCTCCTGTCACTTGCCTGAGGAACTTACTACACAAGGTTCTCTTGTTAGAAAACTGTCTTTGATGGTCGGCCTCAATCCACCATGGTCCAGAAATCAGAGGAATCTCAGGACACTGCACATTGCTGAACAGTCTTCCGTCGTCTACAGAACAACACTTAGTTGCCGGACAAGGAGGCTTTTCTGTTCTACCCACCCTGCCCCCAAACTCCAACCCATAACGGCTTGGCCCAGGTATCTTAGGTAACAGAAGGCAGCCAGTGCTGAGTATACAGAACTTAATGGCACTTTTATCAGTACTTAAACCTTCCAGGAACTTAATCACAGAATCATAGACGTGAGGAATGTGACAGCTGGAAAGGGCCCTGGAAATTACCCCCCTTAACATTTTATAGGGGAGAAACATGGGAGTCAGAGAGGTGAAACTTCCTGGCCCAAGGTCCCACAGCTGGTCAGAGCCAAAAGTGGAACCTGCATCAACAAGTCCAGACCCAGGTAAGCACTCCCTCAGTCATCCCAGATCCCTGGAAGTTTAGCTGTAACATACTAGTTCCCAAAGGATAGGCTAGAAAAAGGCTCTTCCTGTTTAAAAAAAAGACAAAGGAAATATTTATGCAAGTTCAGTAAATGCCAGTGCTTATGAGTACAGGCTGCCTGGGTGCATGCTCTAGCTTTTCTTGTCTCTGCTGAGTGAACGTGGACAAATATCTTAGTCCCTCTGTGCTTCAGGCTCTCGTCTTCAAAGTGATGATGATAATAATAGTACCTATTCCATACTGCTATGAATGTTAAATAAGTTAACTCACATAAAGTGCTTTTATGAGAATCTGGCACAGAGTAGGCACTTAAAAAATGTTATAGATATAATAACACTATTATTTTATTATTTACATACACGAGCTTACTTAGGCCATCAAAATTCCCATGAGGTCGGTGTCATCTTTATTTTTCACAGACGAAGAAATTAATCTAAAATGAGGTTAAGAAACTGGCCCCAAAGTTGCTTAACCTCTTTCATTAGTTAAAAGAAAATACAAATATATACTTCACAGAATGGGAAATTTTAATTAAATAAAAAATGTGACGTGCTTAGCACAGGGCCTGATACTGAGCTTCTGCTTAATAAATGTTTTTATCACTCTCAAAAAAAAAAGGAAACAAACTTGCCCAAAGCCATAAAATTAAGGCAAAAAGGTAGGACTCAAGCCTAAGTCAAATCTCTCTACATTATACCCAAGTGATGGGATGTGTGAAAAGATATAAGCAATAGAAATGTTCCTCTTGCAGGCCTTCTATGGACCTGCCCTCTTCCTTAACCACTCCAGTAATTGACACAAATGGATCAGATAATCCAGGAGGAGCCCTCTCTTCAGAGTCCTGGCTCCAGCTATGAGGTACCAGCTGAGGTTCCTGCTTCTGAAGAAGGCCACCATCCACCATGGCCTCTCCCACAAGCACACACTCATGGCTCTGTTTATTATCACTGTGGACACTTCGAAGGCACAACTATGGATAAGTCATAGTGGGAAGGTGGAAAAGGAGCAGGATAGTGGCAAATCAATGGGGTCAAGTGCCAAGGAGAATGTAAAAGAAACTACCTTACATTTCAGAAAGTTGTTGGAGAGAGAGATTCATTTGGGGCATTTGCTTGATATACCCAACAAATATAGCCATTAATTTTTCATCTTGGAGAAACCAAGTAGCGTGATGGTTACAAGTGAGGACTCAGGAGCCAGAGTACATGGATTCAAATCCTGGCTTTGCACTTAATAGCTGTGAGAGCTTGAATCTCTGTAAAGAAGCATAGTAGTAATACTTAGCATCTTACTTTGCTCTGAAGATTAAATTAGTTAACACTTGTAAAGGGTTCAGTACAGTGCCTATCACTCAGTAAGCGGCCAATATTTATGAGCTATTATAATTAGTGATTAAGATCAGGGGCCCTAACGTTAGACACACCTGGCTGGATGACCTGAACAAATAATTATACTTCTTTATGATGTAATTTTCTCATCTGAAAAGAAGATAATAATAGACCCAATCCTAAACAGTTATTTTGATTATAAAATAATATACTATATACCCTGAATATAAAGGTCTCAACACAGTGTTTAGCATGGTGCCTATTCAATGAATTGTTTATTATTTTTTTCTCCAAACTTCTACATTATGGGGTGGGAGAGGGTCATTAATTTGGTGGTCATACAGACTGGATTTCTAGCACAATCTTGATTTCATATATTTTTATCCATTAGCTTCACAGGTCCATTCGTATAGGGTAAAAAAGATGATAAAAAGACAGATGTGCTTCCCTGTTGCACCCCAATGTTGTGCTCTTCTTGTCCATGCTATACCTTTGAGATACCGTGTATGTGTGTGTGTGTGTAACATCTCCTCAACCTAGTATCACCATCAGAATTTCATTAACAAGAAATTCAAGAACAGTAAAGTATTGTTAGTAACTAATACCAAGATGTTATGGCCTATAAAATCTTCTGAAAGAAAACAAGAGAAAATCTTAGCAGTCTTGGGTTCGGTGAAGATTTATTATAGAAGACACAAAAGCCATGAATTGTAAAAGAAAATATTGATAGGTTGGACTTCTTCAAAATTAAAAGCTATTGCTTTTTTTTTTTTTTGGTACGCCGGCCTCTAACTGTTGCTGCCTCTCCCGCTGCGGAGCACAGGCTCCGGACGCGCAGGCTCAGCAGCCACGGCTCACAGGCCCAGCTGCTCCGTGGCACGTGGGATCCTCCCAGACCGGGGCACGAACTCGTGTTCCCTGCATCGGCAGGCGGACTCTCAACCACTGCACCACCAGGGAAGCCCAAAGCTATTGCTTTTTGAAAGACATTGTTATGAAAATAAAAAGGTAAGCCACAGCCTAGGGTAAAATATTAGCAAAGCATATGTCTGACTAGGGACTTGCATCTGGAACATACAAAGCATTCTTACAACTCATTGATAAGAAGAGAAACAACCTAATTCTAAAAATGGGCAAAGTATTTGAACAAAAACCACCAAAGAAGATATACAGATGGCAAAGAAACTCATGAAAAGATGTTCAGCATCATTAATAATCAAGGAAATGCAATGTAAAACCATGTTGAGATACTACTACATACCTACTAGAGTGGCTAAAGATAAAAAGATGAACCATATCAAGTGTTGGCAAGGATGTAGAGCAACTAAAACTTTCATACATTGCTGATGGGAATGTAAAATGGTACAATCACTTTGGAAAACAGTTTTGCAGTTAAGAGCTAAACGTACATCTACCATTTGATCCAGCCGTTCCACTTCTAGGTATTTACCCAAGACAAATGAAAACATATTTCCAAAGACTTTCGCATGAAAATTTATAGCAGCTTTATTTGTAATTGCCCAAAATTGGAAACAACCCAAATGTCCATCAACTGGGGAAAGGACAAAATCTAGTGTCCATACAATGAAATACTACTCATCAGTAAAAAGGAATGAATTATTAATACATATAATGAAATGGATGAATATAAAAATAATTATGCTGAATGAAAGAAGCTAGATTTTTAAAAATAATATATACTACATGATTCAATTTATATAAAATTCTAGAAAATGCAAACTAATCTATAATGACAAAAAATATATTACTGTTTACCTGGGGACAGAGAATTGGAAGGATGGATGACAAACAGGCATAACAACACTTTTGGGAGTTATGGATATGTTTACTCTTGTTTGTGGTTATGGTTTTATAGATGTATACATATGTCAAAACTCATTGCAGTAGTCTAGATCCAATCATGTGATAGAAACCACACCATAGACTAAGCAGGAGAAGTTTCATTCTAATTATTTCTACGAATTAATAACTGTGATAAAAGAGTAACTATAAGATATAAGGAAACTAGATATGTTACAAACTTAAAAGAGGTTCAGACCTCATTGGAGAAGGTATGGTTCAGCCCACCAGGCAGTAATGATGTTCACCGACTCGTCCAGACTAAAGCAAGCAATAGGCCCCCTTCTTGAGAGCAACTAATGGCATGAGTGTGCAGTGGGAGTCTGAGTGCTGGTGTGGACAGGAGGCTTTCAGAACATGTGACCAGTGAGGGGTTTTCAGAGGGAGCTGCAACTCTGTGTGTACCCCTCTACTGCTTGGAGCCACAGGTGGGCTGTGGGGACTTACAAAAGGAACATCTGCTCAATGTGTGACCATCTTAGCCACAGGTGACTGCATACAAGCCACACAGGGGCTTTGGTTTCCCTGCTGAGAAGGTTATGAGAAAGCTTATCACCAGGCCAAGGCTAGAAGGTGGCAGAGAGATAGAGTTCTGGGCCTGTGCTGGGGCAGCCACCACCTGTGTTCTCACACCCACACGACTTGGCCCATGCTGGGAACTGCAAGAAGCCTCTTCCTCCTGCAATGTCCCTCCAGACCTGGCTATGGAAAAAGCTCACTTTAAAGGACAAACACTTAAAGAAATTCCATTATTTAGTATATAGCATATATTGAAGGGTGCACTCAGAACTGAGAACAATAAGTTGATAACTGACATGCTCATCAAATTGTACACTTTAACAGTTCATGCAACTCAATATCAAAAAGCCAAACAACACAATCAAAAAGTGGGCAGAAGACCTAAATAGACATTTCTCCAAGGAAGACATACAGATGGCCAACAGGCACATGAAAATATGCTCCAACATCGCTAATTACTAGAGAAATGCAAATCAAAACGAGAATGAGATATCACCTCACACCAGTAAGAATGGCCATCATCAAAAAGTCTATAGGGGCTTCCCTGGTGGCGCAGTGGTTAAGAATCCGCCTTCCAATGCAGGGGACATGGGTTCTAGCCCTGGTCCGGGAAGATCCCGCAGAGCAACTAAGCCTGTGCACCACAAATACTGAGCCTGCGCTCTAGAGCTCACAAGCCACAACTACTGAGCCCGCACGCCTAGAGCCCATGCTCCACAACAAGAGAAGCCACCGCAATGAGAAGTCCGCGTACTGCAACGAAGAGTAGCCCCCGCTTGCTGCAACTAGAGAAAGCCTATGTGCAGCAACAAAGACCCAACACAGCCAAAAATAAATAAAAATTTTTTAAAAGTCTATAAATAATCAAATGCTGGAGGGGGTATGGAGAAATGAGAACCCTTCTATACTGTTGGTGGGAATGTAAATTGGTGCAGCCACTATGGAAAACAGTCTGGAGGTTCCTTAAAAAACTAAAAATAGAGTTACCATATGATCCAGCAATCTCACTCCTGGGAATATACAGAAACTCTAATTCAGAAAGATATATGCACCCCATTGTTCATAGCAGCACTATTTACAATAGGCAAGACATGGAAGCAACCTAAATGTCCATGCACAGATGAATGGATAAAGGAGATGTGGCATACACGTGCAATGGAATATTACACAGCTATAAAAAAGAACGAAATATTGCCATTTGCAGCGACATGGATGGACCTACAGATTATTATACTAAGTGAAGTAAGTCAGAGAAAGATAAATATTATATGATATCACTTATATGTGGAATCTAAAGAATAATGCAAATCAACTTATTTACCAAATAGAAATAAAGAAGATGTGGCATACACATGCAATGGAATATTACACAGCTATAAAAAAGAACGAAATATTGCCATTTGCAGCGACATGGATGGACCTACAGATTATTATACTAAGTGAAGTAAGTCAGAGAAAGATAAATATTATATGATATCACTTATATGTGGAATCTAAAGAATAATGCAAATCAACTTATTTACCAAATAGAAACAGACTCACAGCATAGAAAACAAATTTATGGTTATAAAAGGGGGAATGAGGGAGGGATAAATTAGGAGTATGAGATTAATAGATATACACCACTATATATAAAACAGACAAACAACTAGGATTTACTGTATAGCACATGGAACTATATTCAGTATCTTGTAATAACCAATAATGGAAAAGAATCTGATGTGGTACACCTAAAACTAACACAATATTGTAAATCAACTACAATTTAATAAATTAAATTTTTAAAAAAATATACACTTTAAATATATTCAATTTAAAGTCTGTATGTCAGTTACACCTCAATAAACTTTCAAAGTAAGTAATACATGCTGACAGCCAAATAATACCATTTGGAGAAAGGTTCTAAAAATAAGAGAGAAAAATAAATAAGAAAAAATACCTTGGAAGAAATAGACTATTTAGATAGAAGAAAACTTATACACACACACATACACACACACACATTCTATCATTCACACATTCAGAAGGATAAGTGAAGAGATTGTTCTTATAGAATAAGAACAGTTTGCAGGGGATGAGGAGGGGGAGAAAGATGTAGTGAACAATAGTCCTGGAAATTAAAAATAATTATTATGTCTGAAATAAAAAGAAAAGCCTTGGAGAAATGCTTTCAAAATTCTGAAGGAAAATTATTTTTTACTTAGAATTCTATACTCAGCTAAACTATCATTTGAATTGAGAGAAGAACATCTGCTGACATGCAAATCCTCAGAAGTGTCTTCCATGTACCCTGTGTTAGTTTCTTATGGCCTCTGTAACAAATTACCACAAACTTGGTGATTTAAAAGAATACCAATCTATTCTCTTAGTTTGGTAGGCCTGAAGTCCAAAATCAGTTTTACAGGGTTAATGTCAAGGTATCAATGGGGCTGGCTCCTTCTGGAGGCTCTAGGCGAGAATATGGTTTTTCCAACTTCTAGAGCTGCATTCCTTGGCTCATGGTCCCTTCCTCCATCTTCAAAACCAGCAGTGTAGCATCTTCAAATCTCTCTCCACTTCATCTTCATATCTTCTCTCTTATAAGGACCTTTGTGATTACACAGGACCCACTTGGATAATCCAGGATAATCTCCTCATCACAAAATTCTTAAATTAATCACATCTGCAAAGTCTCTTTTGCTATGTAAAGAAACGAATTCACAGGTTCTGGGGATTAGGATATGGGGTCTTTGGGAAGCCATTACTCAGCCTACCACAAACCCTCTCCAAGGACACTATCAGAGAATATATGGCAGCTATTCAGAAAGTAAACCAAAAAAAAAAAAAAAGAAAGAAAGAAAAAAATGGACACTTGGAATCTAGGAAAAAGGGGAGAGGAATTTTCAGGATGTAAATGAAAGCGTGTTCCAGGAGCAAAACTGAATAATTGAACAGGGAGAATTAGCCAAGATTGGAACAGGTCTGAAGACTCTAGGAGGTAGAATCTCAGGTGGATTTAGGTCTCAGAAAAACTTTTGCTTTTGAGGAAAAGTTTTGGGATGAATTGATGAGAAGCATATAGAAAACCAAACAAACAAATACAAACAATGATTAACTCCATGAAATACAAAAAAAAGTTGTACAAAAAAGGAAAAATAAACATAGTATGTTACATGGTTTAGCTGTAGCTAGAGATTACACAGACATAATTCCACAAACACTGAATCTAATCAAAATTACAATCAATTATGAGAGAGTGGGAGGATGGGAAGTATAGAGTTGGGGGGGCAGTGATTATGAAAGAGAGCTCATATTTCATAGTGGAATTTAATAGATAACGACTAACCACAAGGTCCTACTGCATAGCACAGAAAACTATATTCAATATCTTATGATAACCATAATAGAAAAGAATATTTTAAAAAACAAACAGCCCAATAAAAAATGGGCAGAAGGCTGAAATAGACAGTTCTCCAAAGAAGACATACAGATGGCCAAGAGGCACATGAAAAGCTGCTCGACATCACTAATCATTAGAGAAATGCAAATCAAAACTACAATGAGTTATCACCTCACACCAGTCAGAATGGCCATCATCAAAAAATCTACAATGAGTGCTGGAGAGGGTATAGAGAAAAGGGAACCCTCTTGCACTGTTGGTGGGAATGTAAATTGATACAGCCACTATGGAGAACATTTTGGAGATTCCTTAAAAACCTAAAACTAGAACTACTATATGATCCTGCAATCCCACTAGTGGGCATATACCCAGAAAAAACAATAATTCAAAAGGACACGTGCACCCCAACGTTCATTGCAGCACTATTTACTATAGTCAGGACATGGAAGCAACTTAAATGTCCATTGACAGATGAATGGATAAAGAAGATGTGGTACATATATACAATGGAATATTACTCAGCCATAAAAAGGAACAAAATTGGGTCATTTGTAGAGGCGTGTATGGACCTAGAGTCTGTCATGCAGAGTGAAGTAAGTCAGAAAAAGAAAAACAAATATCATATATTAACTCATATATGTGGAATCTAGAAAAATGGTACAGATGAACCTATTTGCAGGGCAGGAATAGAGACACAGACGTGGAGAACAGATGTGTGAACACAGGGGTGGGAAGGGGGAGTGGGATGAATTGGGAGATTGGGATTGACATATATACACTACCGTGTGTAAAACAGATAGCTAGTGGGAACCTGCTGTGTAGTGCAAGGAGCTCAGCTCAGTGCTCTGTGATGACCTAGATGGGTGGGATGGGGTGGGCGGTAGGAGAGAGGTCCAAGAGGGAGGGGATATATGTATACATATAGCTGATTCACTTCGTTGTACAGCAGAAACTAACACTACATTGTAAAACAACTATACCCCAATAAGAAAAAGGAATGCGTGTGTGTGTGTGTATATATATGTGTGTGTATATATATATATATAAAATAAAATAAAAATAAATAAATAAATAAATAAAAATAAAAAAATAAATAGATAATGACTAAAACTGAAATATCAAGATGCAGCTATACGTTATTTAAGATCATGAAGAGAAATACTGAAAGAAAGGATTGAAAGAATTGAAATCAAGAAGTAGGTGTGGGAAAGGGGGGTGGATGACGGGAGGATACCAGAATCAATGAGACGCTCAGTAGTGGCCCTCTTCTGCAAGGCCAGAGCAGATGTTAAGAGATGCTGTTAGAAAATGGATCGTTGGTGGTAATAGGGATGATAATAGCCCCAAGTAAAGGCCAGGTGGAAGTGCTTAACCAAAGATGCAACATGGACACAATTATTGTGATGAGTAGTGAGGCTAGAGGGGCAGCCAGGGAAGCCTGGCTCACAGAGTTATGGAGATGTTTAAAAGGACACAGCATCTAACTAACACAATATTATAAATCAACTATACTCCAATATAAAATAAAAATTAAATTAAAATAAACAGCATCCTTTTCCTGCTAATCAGGGCCAATTACTCCTGCCAGGATGATAACTCCTTTACTTGCCTACTGACCCTTTGGTATGAGGAACCCAAAGTAACTGGACAGTAGCTTAAAATTTAATGGGACTCTTATTGTGAGCTTAGTGGAAGAGTTCCTTCTACGGGGGCAAAGTCCAAGGTTATGAGGAAGGGAAACACAAATTTCATATTTGCAATATTCAAGAGATACACACAGTTGAAATATAAAAATACAGGTTGAAAGCAAAAGCATAAAAAAAAGATACACCACACCAATAGTAATTATAAGAAAATTGGTGTGGATTTAATATCGTCAGACAAAATAGTCTTCAAAACAAAGAGCATTGCTAGAGATAAAACGGGACGTTTCATAATGCTAAGAATCAATTCATCAAGAACACATAAAAATTCTAAATTTTTTTGTGTTTATGCATATATGCTCCTAAATGTGTATGCTCCTAATAATAGAGCTTAAAAGTATGTGGGAAGCAAAAATTGATAAAACAAACTAAAGATAGAATAGAAAATGAATGATCATAATTGGAGACGAATACTTCTTAGTAATTAATAGAAAAAATTAATTGGTAACTTGCACCCTATTAACCAACTTGATGTAGTAGATATTTATGGAATCCTATATCCAGAAACTAAAGAATACATATTCTTTTCAAGCATTTACAGAACATTCATCAAGAAGGACTATATGCTAATCAATAAAATAAATTGCAATAAAGTTCAAAAGACTGAAATCATACAGAGTATATTCTCTAACCACAAGTCAAATAAATTAGAAACCAACAATAAAATGCATGTAGACCATCCATAGATATTTGAGAATTAACATTTTTTAATAACTCTGAAATCAAAGAACAATTCACAAGGACAATTAGAGAATATGTTGAACTAAATGACAGGAAAACACAACATATTAAAATTTAGGGGAGGGCTTCCCTGGGGGCGCAGTGGTTGAGAGTCCACCTGCCGATGCAGGGGACACGGGTTCATGTCCCGGTCTGGGAAGATCCCACATACCACGGAGCGGCTGGGCCCGTGAGCCATGGCTGCTGAGCCTGCGCGTCCGGAGCCTGTGCTCCACAGCGGGAGAGGCCACAGCAGTGAGAGGCCCGCGTACCGCAAAAATAAAAATAAAAATAAAATTTAGGGGATATAGCTACAGTGGTATAAAGAGGAAATTCATAACTTTAAATGTTTATATAAGGAAACAAGCTCTAAAATTATGATCTAAGCTTCCCTATTAGCAAGCTGGAAAAGAAAGAGCAAAATAAGCCCAAAGTTAGCAGAAGAAATGAGGATAAGAAAAAATAAATTAATGAAATAGAAAACAAATAATAGAGAAAAATCAACAAAGCCAAATTTAGTTCTTTGAAAATACTAATACAGTTGATAAACCCCTAGTAATATTGATTAATGAAAATAAGAGGAAAAACCCCACAAACTACCAACATCAAGAATGAAAGAGAAGGAATTCCCTGGCAGTCCAGTGGTTAGGACTCAGCACTCTCAGTGTCAGTGGCCTGGGTTCTAGTCAAATGAAAGAGAGACTATAACCATAGGTTATAACCATAGGTCCTATCAACACATTAAACAATGTAGATGAAATAGACAAATTCCTTGAAAAACACAACTTACAACTGATAGAAGACTTAAATAGCTGTGTAACTATGAAAGAAAATTGAATTCTTAATTTGTGTGTGTGTGTGTGTGTGTGTGTGTGTGTGTGTGTGTGTGTGTGTG